>NC_091748.1:41549206-41616706 GCF_043380555.1 Nothobranchius furzeri | reverse complement strand
CTCTCTCCTTTTAACTTCTCCGTGTCTCTAAATAAGATGATTACGCTGCAGCCGCCGTCACTGACCACGCTCCCTCCCCAAGACCCGATCTCCCACTATCACAGCACTCGGTCTGACTGAGCACTTCCAGGAGAAACAATAATGAAATTATGAAAAAAATAACGCGTGTTTGGAGGAGCGTCCTCCGATCCTCTTACTTGTGTGAGCACACAATCTCTCTCTCTCTCTCTCTCTCTCTCTCTCTCTCTCTCTCTCTCTCTTCTCTCTCTCTCTCTCTCTCTCTTCTCTCTCTCTCTCTCTCTCTCTTTCTCTCTCTCTCTCTCTCTCTCTCTCTCAGTCGCTGATCGAGCAAGTGGAGCGCGCCGCGTGACAACCCGCTCATTAGGGCTGGGGGTAAACGATTATTTTTAAAACGATTATTCTGACAATTATTTTATCGAATAGTCGACTATTCTATTGACTATTTAGAAAATTAATCTAATGATTATTTTCTATTGCACAATTAACAAAAACCAGAAAATCTCAAATAAATTCCTCAAAAAAATTGCTAAATTGTTACTGTAAGAGAATAAACACTACAGGCCTTCCATTTTGTATAACACTGCTTTTATTGTGTTGGTTGGTTATGTTCTGGTGACGTGTAGAACTTGGGAGTGCAGGCTGCTGCCTGAGAGGTGGTTGGAGACGGAGTGTCTCCATGCTGCTTTGTTTTGGTCACTTATGGGCGTGAGGCGAGTGGTCTTACGACTCTTCCTGGGGAGTTTGGCTCGTGCGCAAAAAGGAAGGGACAATAATGGGATTTAAAAGTTAAAATGATGATCAGGTTTATTTACAACTACAAAAAATCATAAATCTTTCCATCCACAGGTTGGGAGTAATAAAACTAATTCTGCCTGTGGGGAATTAAAACAAAAGTACAAATAAGTAGGGATGTCCCGCTGGGCAAAGATTACAGGGTTCTGGACCAAAATAAGGATCTCCAAAGGTCCAAACTCTAAACTGGGTGGTTAAACCAAACTCACGGTGATATTTTACACTAAACCGAAAACCCACAACACTCTAAATGTAATAAAAGGGAGATCTACACCACAAAAAGATGAACTCTAAACCAAAACTTAACAGCTTATCCAAACGCAAGAAGCTGTTAGCGAAGATGCTAACAGTAGCTTTACCAACGTTAAGTTCAAGTTACCAAGTTTAAATAAACCAAAAACACCCAGCAGCAAACAGACCAGCACGGAGGAGAGACTGCTACCACCAAAACAGCTCTCCTAATGTCTGAAAGAAGCTCCTTAATGAAGGGAGAAACGCTCCCGGTGATTTTCTACATCTGCGGTAGAGACGGAGCAGCGCATCTGACCCCGAAAGTTGTTGTCCGTTGCCGGGAGACGAAAGCGGGCAACACAGGAAAATAATCTAGAAGTGGACGGACATTATTCCGGGTCTTCAGTATTTGGCGGAGATGTTAGTGAAGGCGGAGAAGAGGGCGAACTAGAGGAAAAACAGCCAAATTCCTCCTCTAATTACAAACTCCTGGGGATGCAACAAGTGGGCGCGGTGCGTCGACTTCCGGATCTGACGTCGACAAATTTTTAGAATCGAGACGTCGACGTCGTCGAGGCTTCGCTACAGCCCTACTGCTCATTAACATAATTCACGGCCCAAATCCAACAGAACCGATCGGGCTGATTCGGTTCGGGTTCAGTCTCTGGTTACAACTCCAGCGCTCAGCCCTGCAGTACCACATAAAGGCGGACCAAATTTTCCTACCCGGTAAATGTGGAGAACGCCGCTCTGACAGATGTGGATCTTATGCTGGTACCGCCGTTAAAATAACAAAACCACATTCCACTATAATTGATTATGGTACTCTTCTATGGTGATGAATCGTTTATGCCCGCTGTTGTAATTATTATGAATAATTTGTAAGCTTTTACTTACTTTTTCGATTCTTCAATAAAATTCGTAAATATGGAAATATTTACCGATTTTATTACGTAATTAGGATAACCGGAGATACCCTCGGGGCACCACCCTTTTTAACAAGGGAAAATGAATCCAAACCTCTTATCAATCTTGTCAAAACTTTCCGTGAAATCGTAACGAGCTGCAGTTAATTTCATATCTCACAAACAAATCACCTGAGACAAAAATCTTAATTGGCAATACATTTATTAACTAATATAATCACTTCAGCTCCTTCTGAAGCGTTTAGCCAATCAATATTAACCAACTGATTTTATCAAATTAATAACAAACAATGAAATGATACTGTAAAACAACCTGACCCAATGGATGTGTGTTTTAGTCTTGTCCACTACCAATGCTAAAAACAAGTATGTGTGTGTGTGTGTGTCCCCCCAAATACGGAAAACCAGAATGTGTGTGTGTGTGTGTGTGTGTGTGCGTGAGAGTGTGTGTGTGTGTGTGTGTGTGTGTGTGTGTGTGTGTGTGTGTGTGTGTGTGTGTGTGGGTGGGCAACTTGCACTTTAAACTTCCGAAGCACGTTCAATCACAGTAAAACTTAACAACTTCAAAACCGCTTCACAAAGATCAATAAACAACACAAAAGATCAATCATAAATGAGTTATCTAATAGTTTGTCAGCCTGGCCACAGCATAAAAACTACTTAAGATATTAAACAATGACAAAACAAAACGGCTTACTCTTGAGATGATCCGATGGGCGTATTTTGGTATGGAAGAGAGACCGTTTTTCTATTTTGAAGCAATCGTGCGTTTTGATCGCTTGTTTGGCTATGAGAAACGGAAGGAAGAGAAAGATAAGGGAGAAGGAAAAAAAACCTCTTGACTCATCGAATCCGAAGCGTCCCCCAGAGTTCAAACGAACCAGACGATGGTTCCGTTGCTTTTCAGCGGCTCGGTGTTCAATCCACTTCAGCAGCCAGGCCTCCCGCGTGCTGTCCGGAGCCGTAGCAAACGAGTGCGTCTTTCAACGCCAGTTGAACTGGACAAAAGACAAAGAGTTTCGTTTTTGTCTCTCCTTTATAGACTCCGCTGTCCGGCGGGAGAAACTCTGTGAGGTTCCAGCACATGCGCAGAACTTGTTTTCCGGGATTTGGCTCCGCTTTGGTGACATCATCACGCTGCTTCCGGGTGCAAAGTCTCATGGGAAATGAAGTTGTAGCTGGCGCTGATGTTTAATATGCATTATTTCTTTACGCTTCAGGGCGTTTTTTGGCACAGTCTTTTGGAGAAAATACTTAGTAGCAATTTCTCATGAGGGCAGACCCTCAACACCGCATCTCATGCATTGATTATTTCATTATATTCCTCAGCTCTATCAATCCTACACCTCCTGGTCGGCCGTCGGGGGTGGGGGTGGGGGGTGTGCACTGGGTTTGGGGGCGACAAAGAGAGGCCTCGTGGGCCGGACGTGGCCCGCGGGCCACCATTTGAGGATCACTGCCCTAGACCTACACTATAACTGGTTCATGTGTGCTGGATCCCCCTCCAGTACAAAGAATAGGAGAGCCTTTGATCGCAGAGGTTTGCGACTGAAATCGGGTGGAGTCTCAGCTCAGCTTAGGATGTTCACCTAGAACCAGAAACTTTCCCCTGTTCACCATTCTTATTTTTTTTATAAGCACAGCGTTCATTTTAGAGTAGCTGAGTACACCTCTTGGAGTTTTTTATTATGGAGAATCGAAAATGATTGAATGAGAAATTCTATTTATAAATGTCTTATAAACATAGCCCCCCCCCCCCCCCCCACACACACACACACACACAAAAGGTACTTCATCAGCCACCACTGCTGCATCACAGGTGCAGGATGCTTGCAGCTGAAGTGTTACTTTAGGAGAGACTCTGGCAGGCTGCATGCAGGCTACTTTATCTCATCTCCTCACGCTTAGACTACTGTAACTCTCTTTTCACGTGTCTGAGCAGAACCTCCCTGAACCGTCTACAGGTGGTTCAGAACGCCTGTGCTCGGCTTCTGACCAAGTCCTCCAAACACACCCACATCACCCCGCTTCTCCTCCAGCTTCACTGGCTGCCAGTCAACTTCAGGGTTCATTTCAAGATCCTGGTTCTGGTCTATAGGGCCTTACATGGACAAGCACCATCTTACATTGGTGATCTTCTTAGTCCCTACACCCCCAGCAGGTCCCTGAGGTCCAGTGACCAAAGCCTACTGGTTGTGCAGCACCAGGCTAAAGGTCAAAGGTGACAGATCATCTGCTGCTGTGGCCCCCAGACTCTGGACCTCTCTCCCCCTGAGCCTGAGATCAGTGGACTCAGTGGTCTCCTTTAAAAAGCAGCTGAAGACTCACTTGTTCAAGCTGGCTTTTGTATGACCTTCTTCACCTCTCTCTCTTTATTCTGCTCTCCCCACCTATTCCACCTTCCTCAGGATCCACTGGTTTCCATCTTTCCTGTTCACTCTCTCTCTCTTAACATTTTTTATCACAATTGCCTATTTTTGTTCATTTTAAATATATTTTTAACCATTTTCTAAATTCTTTTTTTATATTTTTAAATTTTTTGTTTTTCTGAAGCGCCTCATGATTTTTATCTTGAGGCGCTGTAGAAATGATATTTTCTTCTTCTTCTTTTCACAAAATATTCGGGGCTTGAGCCCAGTAGCCGCCTCCTAACCCTACCCGTGGTCCTAGCTAATTTGAGTTCAGGTATTTACAGCTGCCAACCCTCTACACTTTAAAGCTCAGAAAGAAATCGTGAAATTCGACCAGCCACATCCAAATCAAATTTTATAAACAGTCCTGCAGAATGTTCTCAGAGTCCAGTGTTGTACATGTTTGTTGATAAGCATTGAGAATTTTTCAGTATCTTCACTGTACACTGGATAAAGTTCTTATCATAGATATCCACATTTTGATAATATTAGGTGATCCTTAGATTGCAGTTAGTTACCAACAACAATAAAAACAGCTTTGGGAAAAGCCATTTATAATGTACTGATTGAGTTGCAGTGTACCTGGTACCTGACAACTAAATTGTGCCAGTGAATTCCCTCAGTAGTGAGGATGCTGTTTCAGCCATGAAAACTCCACATCTGCAGACCATGGCTTATAAACAGCCTCTATACCTCTACACCTCAAGTTGTTCATGAACACACACGCACACATGCATACACACCATGTTGCCCTTACTGGAGGCTGTGAACCTGTCTCTCTCTTCAGTTATTAAAGTGACTCTGTAGCTGAACATTCCAGGATTTTGCCAAGATTCAATCAAAAGTAGAACGCGGCTTTATGTGTTTTTCCTGCTGTGCTTCAATCCTGGCACTTGACTCATCAGGTTTTTTTCTAGCAATTGCATGTTGGCCAACAGAAGGCTTGTGGTGGTCAGCTGACCCATGTTTTAGCCTAGCATGGTGCCCTTCTCTCATGCCTTGCTTGCACTACTGTCTCCAAAGTGTCTTATTGGGGTCTGTTAGCCCACACAGGCCCACTCCTGCAGGGCCGTCCTGCAGGTGGGGGTGGTAACTACAGGAGCTAATAATTATTTGTATATCTGGTGGTGAACATCCGGTAAATTCAGGATCAATGTTTGACTTTGTAATAGACAGGACCTGTCTGCTGGATGTGTTAGTGCATGACATTTTCCCACCTCATAAAGCACAGAAAACACAAAAAGAAATGAGAGCACCGAGTGAACAAACACATCTGCCCCAGGGGTTGCCGTGGCGAAAAAGGCAAACGCTCCAAGTTCTTACTGATTTAGCGAGAAGTTTGTCCACATTCGTTTCAGGCTCTGAGAAACTTTTAAAGGGTCATCTGTTGCTTTGTACTACAATGGTTTACATCTGAGATGCATCATGGGAGACCCATGCTGAAAACCAAACCTGCTCGAGGACAGGTTATGGTTGGTTGAGATGACCTGGAAAAGGACCATCTCGTGATGAACTCTTGGGAAAATGGAGGAAAGTGCTTAAACTATTTGACTCTGTCTGAGGTGAAAATGAATACTGCTGAGAAATGTTTTTATTAAACAATTAAAGCAATTAAAGGTGTTTCATGACTACATCACAAAGCCCAGAAATGATGTCAGTAATGAACCAGACAGATTTTAAAATGATTTCTTTTCTCATTTTTCCTGCAGCAGCTACGGGATTGTCTTTGTCATTAAAATCCGTCCTCGTAAAACATTTTCCCAGATCTGCAATCACAGACTACCTCATCAGGTACACCGCGGGCCACCTTTTACCTTCAGAGTTTATTATTCCAGCATGTTGAAAACCCCTGACTTACCATCGGAACGATTCCGACGTCTTTCCGAGCAGAACAGATCACTCTTAATACACCACACACTGCAGGAATATCTGAAAATATAATCTTTTTAGCCATTTTTATCATCGGGGAATCCTTCAGACTGTCTAAAAAGGAGAATCAGATGAAAAATTGGAATGATTATTTTGACGTGTGGACAGGATCTGAGTTGATAATCTCTGATAATCAGGAAACCAGGTAACCAAAAAGCACCCAGAATAAGCAGATCGGTCGTTGTTTTACAGGCCTCGAGCTATTCTTTTTTAATCTAATATATGCACACACCCTGTCCAGTCAGTTTTTACATGCCAAACACTTGAAGTATCAAGCAGAAGCAGCAACACGTTTGTTCAGCACATGTTGCTTTGTGGGTTCAAACGTTTTAGTATGAGAGAGTCTGAGTGAGCGCTCCATCTGAACAAGTCTCTGATAGGTAAAGAAAGCACCAGTGCACACACACACACACACACACACACACATGCTCAGCAGTAGGGTGCAGAAGCAGGATTAATTGGAGAGTAGGTGCCAGCTTCCCTCGTGTGCTGTTGAGTGTTCGTTGGGAACGTACCAGCTGTGGTTAAGAACCTCTGGGAGCTTCTTCATCTGGAGCACAGAAAGAATAACTCAGACTCTGCAAACAATCCAGGCTGCCTGAAACACAAAAGCACCACTGGTGATAATGGAAACAGCAATGAACGACTGACATTATTTCTGAGTAAGACTGGACACATTCCCAACAACAGCTACATGCTGTAGAAATCTGAGGCCTTGCTTTTTCTGTGGAGAGCTGCTACATCTAGCATCTTCTAGCCCAAATCCTTTGTATCCTCAGTCCATCGTAGTCCATCGTAGTTTGTTTCTGTGCAGCTTTCCTAAGGTCCCATCATCCAGAATTGACAAAGCTCCTCAAATGAGAAGCAAAATGTCTTCAAGAAACCAAGGAAGTCCAGTCGTCTGCATTCGAACCCTTCTGGATTACCATGACCTGGATGACTGGGAACCTTCACCAGCGTACGTCCCATCATGTCAATCAGGTTGATGACTTTGACCGGATCATTGCAACAATTTACTTCTTGGATTTTTGTTTTCAGTCATCCTGTTGTAAATTTGCTGCTCTTGTTTTATGTCAGATGGCTTTGCATGAAGACTACAGAAGAGGTTATGGTTGACTGTAAAGTGCCCAAATCACCAGCCCCCTCGACTCTGTTTTTGCCATGAATGTTGATGGAAATTATGTTTTCCGTATTTCTAAATCATTATTTAGGCTGCACTGATATAAAAGTATCAAAATATTTCATAGTTATAATATAAAATGATCAGTCTTGAAAGTTAAAGTATTTTAATGAAACCATTTTAATTACTTATCTCCTTTGATCTTTTCTTGGCTCGTCTTTATGCAGCTCATGCTCCTCTGCAATGCCGTCATAGGAAAGGTGCACGAGAACATAAAAACATATTAATCAGTTGTAAGAAACACTTTTTTGAAATGAAAACACTTTTTAATGAAAAATTTAAAAATAGCACAACATCGAAGAAATCTGATCTAAGTAGTAAGTACTGGGGGGGGGGGGGGGGGGGATGACATAGGAGGCAGAAGGGTACATTTGCCAGAGGCAACGCTGGGGGCTTTCCTTAAGGGCTGGATGCCACAGTGGCAGCAGTCACCTGCCATCTATCACCTGTGGAACATTGTGTGTGTGTGTGTGTGTGTGTGTGTGTGTGTGTGTGTGTGTGTGTGTGTGTGTGTGTTTAAGTGAGTCACTTGGCTTCTGTCTGTCATAACACTTTAATCCTGAGTGACATTTATCCAAAGGAGCCTTCGCTCATTCATCCATTCATCATGTTATATCCCTCCTTCCCATCCTTGCTCTAGGCTTTATGCCCCCCCCCCCATCCCCCCCCCCCCCCCCCCCCCCCCCGCATGTTGCAACAAACAGACAGTTATGAACCAACTCTGCATACCAAGTACCATCACACACACTCATACACAGCACCACATGGGGAAACTGTTGCATAAAAACTGAATTCTAGATGCTACACGTCTGGCGTTAGTGTTTGGTTCGTGCTTTTGGGCAAGCTGCAGAATCGCTGAGACCGATGTTGTACAAGATTCTTTCACTGTTACAGAGCTGGTTGGGATGTGTGTGAAAACGCGTTCATACACCGACTGGTGTGTGTGAGTGGGGTAGTAAAAGGCTGTGCGTGCGTGCGTGCGTGTGTGCGCGTGTGTGTGTGTGTGTGTGTGTGTGCGTGCGTGTGTGTGTGTGTGTGTGTGTGTGTGTGTGTGTGTGTGTGTGTGTGTGTGTGTGTGTGTGTGTGTAGCCATGACAGATGAAACGGAAGATTCTTTCATTAGTTGTGTTTGAAGCTCAGCAGGGTCACAGCAATAACAGACATTTAATTACAGCAGAGTGAATGCTTCCCCTGCTGACTGTCACACACACACACACACACACACACACACGCGCGCGCGCGCGCACGCTTACACAGGAAGGTCTTTCATAGAACACGCTTCCAAAAGGTAATAATATGAACCACTCAGCAGGTGGAATAACCCCAGACCCCGGTCACCTTTCTTCCCCCTCTTGGCCTTTTTTCAGCCTCTCCATCTCTCTCTGATTCTCCACCCTGTGTGTGCTAAGTATAGCAGCAGTAACGGTGATGGATTCAGATGGAGAAAACAGGTCTTAAATGTCAAACTCAAATGAAAACCAGCGTTCCATTGACACAAAAGCAGCTGGACACATCCTTTCTTTAACACTCCCATGGACATAAAACATCTTAAAAGTAATCTAAATCAGCAAAGCTGGTTTTCACCAGAGCTCACTTAGAGATTAAAATCAACTTCATGTGTATTGTATAACATTTTTTTTACAGAATAACACCGTTATCTGATCATTGATTTATCTTCATGAAGACGCAGGTGCACGTTAACAGGTTGGATTAAACGTGTGTGGGAAATGGACATGCCAGGTTTCACTTCCTCCTAAGGCCATGGATATGAGATACTTGGAGTAGCATTCTTATAGGGAAGCTGGTGGTTGCACTGTTGTGCATAACAGTAAATAAAAACAAGTTTAAGACATAATACAACACGTTCTCACTCCCAGCGCGTCAAAAACAAACGCTTGGTCAGCCACCCTCCGCCTCAGACCCCTGACGCCAAAAGTGCCCTTTTTCATCACTTATGTGCGAAAAGCGTTTTTTCTCTTTTCTGACTGCAGATCCCAATGCAGCGTGAAACTAACGCGATGGGATGTTTGCTGATGCGGCACCGAACCAGCTCATTTAACCGCACCTAAACCTTAACATTTTACTATTTTTAACCTTCCCCCCCACCCTAACCTTAACCCTCTTGCTGCCTAAAGCGTTACTCTCACTGTGATCAAGCGTTTGTTTCCCATCCATTCTGACTGAGCTTTCGTATTTGCCGCCCACGGGGAACGTTAGAACATACCATCTGGCGAGGGGGAGGTTACACATACCCTCTACCTTTAACCTCCACCTTGGTAGTTGAAACCTCCCCCTCGCGTTGGCTCGGTCCAAACCCGACCAATCACGAGGCGGCTCCCGCCGTTCACTTCATAGAGCCGGCTTTTAGAGCGACCGACACATCACCAACGTGTTAGCTAGCAAGATGGTTAAGGTTAGGATAGGGGTGAGGGGAAGGTTAAACAAGGTTAGGGTGAGGTACAATGAGCTTGTTTGGTGCCCTGGCTGCGGACGTCCCATCGCGTCAGTTTTACGCTGCATTGGGATCTGCAGTCAGAAAAGGGAAAAACCCCTTTTAAGTGACGAAAAAGGGCACTTTTGGCGTCAGGGGTCTGACGTGGAGGGTGGCTGACCAAGCGTTTGTTTTTGGGAGTGAGAATGTGTTGCATAATAATAGAAAAAAATGAATAAGTGTTTCTGCTGTTAATCCAGGAGTTTAAAGTTGGCGTGTACGGTCTGACAGTTTCAAGATCAACACAGGATTTTCGCTGCACTTGTGTTATAGTTAAATCTGACAGACGGGCTTTAAAGTTGGTTTTTGGATTGAAACACAAACTTTTTCTGTTTCTGTTTTGTAATTAATGAAAACTATTTTGAAATTTGAAACGGCCTTGTGCTGAACAGAATAGACCTCTGGTGGTTTGGAGTTCTTACAGACAATTTGTAGTTTTAACCATTCATTTTTGGAAATATCCATCAGAATGTTGTTGAAAATGAATGAAATGATGCCCAGTTGTCTAAAATACATGGGAGCAGGTCTAAGTCTCTGGGCGACGCCATGTTAGGTGCAATGTTTCCTTCTACGGGAGCTCATGAGGACAAAATGCATTAACGGATTTGTAATAAACGGTTACACATTTACCTCTTCACTTGTTGCCACTGATGAAAGGGAGTTTGATGTGCTCGTTATTTTTGCTGAAGTTTGCACTCCCAGCGCTTTTTGACCCTAATGGGCATCCCTTGGTAAGGTCTTACCCCAACACAAAAGTACTGCTTGCTTGCAACAATTTAGGTATGGACTGCCCCTAATGCCAGGAAAAATACACACTGTCACTTTAAGAAGCTGCAAGATCTGTTCTCTCCAAACCAAGGCCAGATATTCCTCAGCGGTTGTCTCTTAGGATTTAAAGACGGACAGTTATGAATTACTCAAAGCAAGGCGGAGACTGAGTGTGTCTGTAGTATTAGTTAATGCACTCCACATGAGTGTTTCTGTGTCATTTATTATCAAGTGTGTGATGGGTTTGTTTTTTACCTTTTTTTTTTGGGTCGTTTGTGAAATTCTTACTGACTTGGAACGAGGGTGAATCAATCAAGATGAGGCAGGTTTTCACTGCATGGCCCGGTTCACACGGCAGAATAACTATGCTGATTTGACCCGATTCTGCCCGTCCCACAGTCTTAAAGCCACAGTGTTTAATATTCTAATATATTTACTTGTTTACTATCAAATTCTGCAAGTCACATCCACAAATTTACAAACTTGTGATTTTTCATACATTTTTCTCACCAACGTCTATCCTAAATATTCCTTTTAGCTTTAAAACTTACACTTTTGTAACAATAATCTGCGTTTAACGCTCCATAATCAATTCCCTTCTTGAATTACTGCAGCTGTTCAGGAGCATATGAGATAAAGTGCTCCGTGTTTTGCGTTTGAGATTTGACGTGAACGTTCTCCTCCCGCTAACGTTGTGCAGGGCTGCCGCTGGTTCTCTCCGTGGTAGCCTTGCTGGTTTGGGGAATTTCTGCTCCTTCTCTCCGATTTTCAAGAACAAACAAGTGCGACCTGTTGAATGTGACGTGTAGCCAATCAGAAATGAGCTGACAAAACCATGCTGCATGCTCCACCTCCACCATCTTAGTTTAAGTCAAGTTTGATCTTCGAAGATGTTAACTTCCAACCAACAGGGGATTGTTTGTGTGTGAAGCTGGTTCTTGTCTCGTTTTTGCCATGCTGCCGCACACCGCCCGCTGTAGGACCACATCTTGAAAATCCAGGATTTTTTCATTGCCCTGTGTGCGATCTTTCATGCTTTGAAAGTCATCCAACAGTTTCAACATCCTGCCATGGGAACCAGGCCTAAGATTTCAATCTAACATAAGTTGCTGTGCAAGCGTAGCCTTAAATGTAGGACTCTCTCCTCAGATATTTCCCTAAATATGATTTAATTCAGGTGATATAATAAATTTCATTTTAAAATGCAGTCAAAGAAGATAGAAGGTGGGTTTTCTCCTGGTCCTGAGATAAAGAAGGAACATGTTTCTTTGACACTGCAGTGCTGTGGGGGTTGTGTGAATGAAATGAGTGTGAAAGAATGAGAAAAGGAGGAGGGGGACCTCTCCATCACTCCGACTATGACCTTCCAGGAGTCACGCTGATATAGAGTACAGAACTAATGCTTCAATATATTATGTGAATATGCTGCATTATCATTATGCCTCCTTGCTATCAGTCCCACAGTCTTTCACTCACACGCTCACGTACGCTGTGAGGCCCAACTTGTGATTCTCTGCACAGAAATCTGCTGATGAAATGTTTGCACACAGCAGCTCAGAGGCAGGGGAAAGGGATGTGACACAAAGAAAGAGGTTCTGAGTAGCAGCTCTACAGATGTTCTATATTGTGTGTGAGTGAAGAGGAACACAAGAGATAACATAGAGACTTCCTGGACAAGAGCAAGGTCAACGTGCACGCCACAGCTGACACGCGCTAATGCATTCGCAACCGTGTCGACAATCTGGAGCACAAAGGCAGAAGAGGACCGACTGCAAAGGAGATAAGAGCAAAATGTCACGCTATTATTTTTTAGAACTCTCAGAATTTCAACTCTTTCTACCCAAGTTCAAGACTTTGAGTTTCCTAAAGCATTTCATCAACACGACTGCTCCATTTCTATCAAACTCTTGCGTCTTGTGATGTTGTTTTGAGAGGTTGAGGCAGGTAATTGCAGAATGAGGACAAAACACACCATTGATATATAAGAAATGCATCAAAAATGACCCAACATGCTTTGTGGTTCAGCACCCAGGACTATGTTTGAATCCGGTTTTAACCTCCAGCACTAACGAGCCCAAAGCAAGCGCATTGTTTTGCAAACTAATTCTTTGCATGCATAACAGCTCTTCTCTGCTTTTACAGTAGGGCTGTCTGTCCATGCCTTTGTAGGCAGCAGTAGCTCAACAGGTAGAGCGGGTAGTCAAGTGATCTGAAGGTTTCAGGTTCGACAGAGAACTCTGCTGTTGTGTCCTTGGGCAAGACACTTAACCCGCCTTGCCAGCTGGTGGTGGTCAGCGGGACTAGCGGCGCCTGTGTTTGGCAGCCTTGCTCTGTCAGTGTGTCCCAGGCAGCTGTGGCTACATCGTAGCTCATCACCATCACTGTGTGAATGTGTGTGTGAATGGGTGAATGATACACTGTAGAGTAAAGTGCTTTGGAGTCTTCTGACTCTAAAAGGTTCTATACATGTGCATTTATCATGTGCCTGATCACAGTAAAACCAGCATGAATGTTACAACACTGATGTCGGGTCAGGGCCCATTTTTTACACTTGTCTAAATCAGCTCTTCTACCACAAAAGTCTTTTTGTTTTTGTTATTTATGTTCTGGTGAGTTTTAATCTCCTCCAAAAGGCACACCTCTGCCACCTGCTGGTGTATATTTGTGTCTTCAGTCTCTTTAAAACGGGAACTCTTGAATGTTTTAGCTTTATTTCTAAAACTCAAAATTAGTAAATGAAATGATTTATTTTTAGGTTGACTTTTTACTGAAGTGCCTTGTTCATTAGTCAGCCAGTCATAAATGAGAACTACTAACATCTTTACCTTTTACACGCACGTCGTTTTTTAGAATTAAGGTTTCTAGTCTGCTTGATTGATCTACCTGAGATAATCGCGCTGCTCTGAGGTAGAGCGAGGTCCTTGACTGGGAAGTCATTTTGTTGACTTCACTCTGTGTGTGTGTGTGTGTGTGTGTGTGTGTGTGTGTGTGTGTGTGTGTGTGTGTGTGTCTGCAGGGCAAGATCGCAGTGAGGCAGCTCTCATCAGGCGCTTTAAGGGCGATGGCGTCCGCTACAAGGCCAAACTCATCGGCCTGGACGAGGTCACTGCCGCCCGCGGAGACAAACTCTGCCAGGACTCAATGATGAAGCTCAAGGTAAGAAAACACTCGCCTTCTCCAGAATGTGCATGCATGTAAAGCTCTCTTGATATTAATTGATAAAAATAAAACACTAAAAGCCCCTTTAGCACTCATAATGTAACGTAAAGTTGTAGGATTCACAAAATCCACAAACAATGGTCCATAAAGAGTTTAACTTCATGCATATGCTGATTCAGAGCGTTTAAATACACGTTTTATACATCACCGCATAGCTCTGCCTCTGTTCGTTGCATATAGTCTGTCGGAATTCTTTTTTTGTCTATATGCAAAATGCCAGGGGCGAAAAGTTCAGGTAGAAAGATAAAAAATGAGCATGTTTTCATTTATAGGGATTATGATGATGAGTGCAGGAGGAAGTGAGGAGGTTAGCCGTATGGATGAGAAGGGGATTGGGATGAACGTCTCATTTGGCAGGACAGGAACAATTATCTGGGAGAGGTAGACAGATGGGGCGTTTAGCATTGAGGCGAAGTCATATAGAGGGAATAATTCAGATGATGGGTGGGAGAGAGATGGAAGCGTAAAGGTGAGAAGAGATTGGCTGTTCTATATTCATTTAAAATAAAGTCTAATTAATGTTTAATGAATTTACCAAATTACTTTTGATTTATTCCCTCACAAAAATTACATGTTCATTATCTTCAATAAAAAAGAGCTTTGCATTCATTTTTTTCACAAATGTGCCAAAAGTTAAGAGTGAAGAGCGCCTTGTTCATTATTAACTATCCCTAACTTACACTGCCAGAGAAAATTAAATAGAGAAAATTGCATTTACGTTTTGTTTACGCGTGGGGAAAACTCCACCCAGCGGAGACCAATAACAGTGAGAAGAGGACAGACAGCTCATTGATCAAACACCGTCCCTCCTTCTCATTTATTCAGACAGGAAATCCATCAACTCCTTTTCTCTCACTTCTCCACCTCTTCTTTCATGCTACTCCTCCTTTTTCTAGCCCAATTCCATCTCTTCTGTGTTCTCACTCCTCTTCTTTTCTTCTTTTGTTCTTATTGACATATGCTAATGGTGCTGTGGGTAACACACAACACCTACTGGAGAAATCATCAGGATGTCCGTAAATGAGTACTATTATCAGTTTACAGGATGTTCACTTAAATTATGTCAGCGACTGCAGAATAGAACCAGACAATAAAGCCCAGAGCCACAGTATTGATATTTTAGGGATTTTCACAACATATATAGCAACATATTGTGATATTTAACATCTGTGTTAAAGAGGTACTATGCAACTTTTTCCACATTTTAAAACATTTTCCTTTAGCCAGTATGTGCTAAAATTACCCTTGACATGGTTGATGAAATGTCACTCAGACCCCTACCACCCTCCGTGGCCAGAATGCTGCATTTGCAACTTCACAGTGCCGGGCCACCATCTGTTACACAAAGATGGACCTGACATACCCGGCGCTGCAGTCTGCTTCCAGCATGTTTCCTGCATGTTTTTATGATGAACACAGCTGATTTGTTTAATTTAGTGATGAATGCGTAGACACTAATGAGAGCTGTGAGACGTTTCAGCTGTTATATGAAGGGATTAAAAAGATGAACGCACAGCAAGGAGATAGGTTTCCCTTTTGCTTTGACCACAGATAATTAATAATGGACACTAGGGGGTGGTAAAAGCAAGCAAAACTGCCAAGTGTGCCTTTAAAAAAGCACTGTGAAAATCATGTTCTTCGACTTCTCAAGTTCCTTCAATACCATCCAGCCGTGTCTACTGTAGCAGAAGATGAGAAGTGCAGGAGTGGATGAACGTCTGACTGCATGGACCATCAACCACCTCACCAACAGGCCACGGTACGTGAGGCTGTACATCTGAGGTGGTTGTGTGCAGTACTGGAGCTCCACAGGGTACGGTGCTCTCACCCTTTCTCCTCACCTTCTACACCTCGGACTTCACCAGCAGCTGTCACCCCCAGAAGTTCTCTGATTCTGATGACTTGGTCATTGTTGGCTGTGTGTCTGAGGGGAATGACCTGGAGTACAGGTCAGTGGTCATGGACTTTGTGGACTGGTGTGAGCGTAACCACCTTTGTTTGAACACCAGTAAGACAAATGAAATGGTGACTGACTTCCAGAGAAACTCTCCTCCTCACTCACCAGTAAACATCCAGCGAGCAGACACTGAGGTGGTGAATACCTATAAGTTCCTGGGTGTTCACCTCAGCAGTAAACTGAACTGGTCCAACAACACAGATACTCTGTATAAGAAGGCCAAAGCTGCCTCCACCCCCCTAAGGAGGCTGAGGTCCTTCGGAGTTCATTCCCAGCTGCTAAAATCCTTTTATCACTCTGTGGTTGGCTCTGTTATCCACTCGGCTGTGGTCTGTTGGGGTGCAGGCAGCTCAGACTGAGACAGGAAGAGAAAGAACAAGCTAGTTCACAAAGCTAGCTCGGTTCAGAACTGCAAACTGGATTCAGTTGAGGAGACGTGTGAAAGGAGGGTGCTGGGGAAGATGACCACCATCTTAAAAAAAACCTCCCACCCGCTGCATTCCACTGTGGAGACCATGGACAGCTCCTTCAGAGGCAGACTGAGACATCCCAGATGTAAAACAGAACGCTACCGTAGATATTTCATCCCTTCTGCAGTAAGAGTGCATTACTCCTCAGTTTACTTGGTACTGGCATTATCCTGGTACACAATAACATCACAGCAATATTCAATCAATCAAATTTTATTTGTATAGAGCTCCGGACCCCACGTGACTCTCAGTTAGTAGACGCCATATTGGCAGGTAAAATAATCTAAACAAACACGGATGTAAACATGAACGTGAACGGGATCGGCTTGGATTTTACTTCGTCAGAGTTTACTTCACACTTTAAAACCGAAGAAATCGTTTTATATAGTCAGAAATTAAATAGACTAAACATCTCCAACCCTTACCGTGCCCCTGGGATACTTTTTAAAAACGCCAGAAGCTGTCGGAGCGGACTTCTTACCGGACCTGGCTGGGGAACCCCTTGGGATTTACCCGGAGGAGCTGGCTCAGGCGGCTGGGGAGAGGGAAGTCTGGGACTCTCAACGCTACTGCCCCCGTAACCCGACTCCGGATACGCGGATGAAAATGGATGGATGGACAAATAACAGATTTACATGTAAGTAGTTTAAATAGAGTGCTGTGCTGTTTGAATGTATAAACTGAACACCAAGAGAAATCACTAGTCTGATTGTTTTCCGTGAATAAAATAAAAATGTCAGGCAGGAGCGTCTCAGGATCTGTCTGAGATCTGTCTCGGTGAGACAGATAATAGCAATCCAAAGTGCTTTTTATGTGTGATCTGACAATTGATCAACCATTGCTTCAAAATTAAATACAGCTTAGCCGGTTAATGGCTGTGATCATAAAACACGTAAACGGCAGCACGCAGAACCCACGAGGCAACTTTTACGTGATGTTTACTTGTTGCTATGAGTAATAAGACAGAAAAAGCCACGCCAAAATAAGTTTAGGAAGCCCACTAAGAATCGTAATAAAAGCATTTAAAATAAATACCATACACAGTTGAGGAAACGTTGGTTTAAGTACCTGATATGAAGCGGTCGCTGCATAAGTGAAAACCTTTACTCTCGGGATCCCACAGCTTCATTTTAGCCCGGTCACTAGCGCGTTTTATTACAATGATCCAACGTTTGCGGCGCTCCGTATCTTGGGGAATCCTGTAGAGGGCTCATTCCTTATGTCGTCCGTGTCTGTTCTGCATCCTGGGGCACAACAGGAATCTACCATATTTCCTGTCTGATTGAGTTTTCTGACAATAACAAATAGTCCAGCTGCCGGCTTCTACCTGCCAAGATGGCGCCGTTTCGATTTGAACTGTTGCATGCCGGGAGAAGTGACGTCAACTCCCGGAGCTCTATAGCGCCTTCCACTTCCTTTACAAAAGCCGAAGGCACTGAACATGACATAAAAACAGTAAAAGAGCAAAAAGACAAAGAGAAGGATTAAAAAATGACTAAAATGTTACGATAAAAGACAGATATGAAAGAAGAATAAAAATCTAAAAATCCATGTTATATAAAAGCCAAACGATAAAAATGAGTCTTAAATCGACTCTTGAAGACCTGCAGTGATGGGGACAGTTTGATAGCAAGCGGGAGCTCATTCCATAGTTTATGTTTATGTTTATTTATTTAGCAGACGCTTTTATCCAAAGCGACTTACAGTTTATAACCTATAGGGCATGTTGTGATCTGTGGGGGAAACCGGAGTACCCGGAGGAAACCCACGCATGCATGGGGAGAACACGCAACTCCACGCAGAAAGGCCGCAGCCGAGTTTCGAACCTGCAACCTTCGTGCTGCGAGGCAACAGTGCTAACCACTGCACCACCATGCAGCCTGTGTTGGAGCAAGGACCGAAAAGACCCCATCACCTCTTGTTTTGAACCTTGTTCTTGAGTTGATGAGCAAATCCTGATCAGCCGAGCAAAGGGAGTGTGTAGGGGCATGCATCTGTAACAACCCAGCCAGTCATGGTGGGGCGCCACCGTGAAGAAGACAAACAACACAACTTTACTTTTCATCATTATTATTATTATTCATTATGTGTTCAATACTCGTGCGATACCGGATTTACACTGCATGTCTGTGTCTCTTGCAGTATGCTGCATATTGTTGGAACCCAAGTTTTTTCTTTTTTGTATTTGTGGTTTTTAGTGGTCGTAGGTTGCAATTCTAGATTACGCCCGTGTGTAAATACATGTACCTTGTTATTTTTCTTCAAATTATTCTCCGAATTGTTGGTGCTGCTGTGGGATCAATAAAGTCCTATTCTATTCAATCAAATTCTATTTAAATTAGATTTGCTGTTTGACCAAAGGAAACTGGCAAAGATGTAAAAGGTGCTAAAATTATTTACTCAGGTCTAGCAGTGAAGCTACTTTTTGACAGTTTTCCCAAGTATAAAGTAAGTCATTACAAGTTTCTTCTGAGTCTCAGTTAGATACTCCTGACAGCAGCAGGGCGTCTCTCCAGGAGACAAAGGACAAATGAGAACATTGTCTCCTACTTGCTGTCTTAAAGTAATGCAGGTTTTAAAATGCTTCCACTACTGTGATTACCGTTCTTTCTCGTATGCATTAACACACATTAAGACAAAATGTAATATGAAATAAAGTTTCTAAATATATTTTGTTAAATATAGGTGTAGCGGAGGCGAACTGATGATTTTATCTGTTATGACCAGGAAGATGTAATATTCTATATGAATATAAAATATTAACCTGTGAGGTCTTTATTGTAATTATTCAAAAGATTCTAGGATTTAATTCAGAAGATCTAGGTTCTTTGCTTTTTCAGTGATCAACCACACTTCGTGTTACTTCACGAAAGAGTCAAGTTTATAAAAGTAAGAATTTATTTTACAAACAATTTAAAACATTTAATTAAGCCTTTGCTGTGAGTGGATGTAACTAAGTGTGCTGAAGGAACCTATGTGTGAATGCGATGTCAGTCAGAGCTTCCTTATCAAAATAAGCTGAGTTCTGGTGGAAAGAATTTGGTTTGCTCTGATCTGTAAAGTTGTTATCATCAGAAGAACATTCAGACGCAATCTGTCATGTCTACCCGTTTCATAGAGGTCCTCTTGGTGGATCCGAAAGTCACAAGAGTCGGCTGACTGCTGGCACCGGAGGGCTGAAGAATACCGTGGTACCGACTCTTCAGTCCAGAGATGTCTCGGGTCACAACAGCTGGACGGAGCCGTGCGTCTGGCGGACTCTTAAGGAGTCTAACAGTATCAGCTTTGTTTCTGCAGGAAATGTTTGCTCAGCAGCTTTGCAGGTGCAAAAAGGTTTTGATGATGTGTCAAAACCGTTGATGGTTAAAGAGGTTTTGCTACAGATGGCCGGTCTGAGCGATTCTCTAGAACTGTCGAATCTCTCAGAATCTCCAGTTTTAGGGTTTAGCTGTTATGATTTTCACAGCCAATCAGAGGCTGACAGGTTTGAGAGACGTTACCAAGACAACTCAGAAACACACCTTCTTGATACAGGACGTTCTGACTGGGTTAATACTATGAGTGTCAGGGTTTAACTTAAACATGCTTGTTTTGTGTGGAGCAGGTGGAGAACCTTGTTGTTGTGGTGAACACGTGGCAGGTTCTAGTAGACATCGTAATATAACATCCATTCAGTGTGCACAGATAAATGAAGCATTTCATTATACTATAACTATTATAAGTAGAAATAAACAAATGTTTATTTAATGATTATCTAGATTATAAGTGATCGAAGGAGTTCATATTGATTTATTAAATCATTTTTGAATTTAGCAACTGATTGGAGCTGGAGTTCTTTCTTCTGGAGGCAGGCAGATGAGACCTTGGGAAAGAAAGTTATTGTCTATCTTTCAGACTAGCAGAGTTTGTGAATCCCAGCTGGTGTGAAGGAAGACTCATTTTAAAAGGAACACATGCAGTGTTGTGTCTCCTTTCTGACCAGATGGTGAAAGGTCAGGCTGTACCTAAACTGACCCTTGCTGGACGCGACATAGGCATTTGAGATGAATTTGTATCTACATGTGAAATCTGAACAAGAATCAGGATAATCAGATCTGCATCTTTGTTTATGATTTTAATCCTTCAGCTGTGTCTGTTGCTGTCCTGTAAACTGGAGTTAAGTGGTGTTTACATTTAGTAATGACCTTGTCAGGTTTATAAGTCTCACAGAGCTCCTTTCCTGAACAGCTGGACTCTGACATTCAGCTGCTGACTGGAATATAAAGAGGTGCTTTTTAACATTACCTATTCATTTTAACAGGAATTCATGTACCAACAACTGTAGACTAAACATCTGCCAGAGTCAGCTGATGCGTGATTATAATCAGTCCTGACCTAAACAGGCTGAACTTCCTCTCATCAGTTTATTTTATGTAGGTGTCCTCTAGATCAGAGGTGTCAGTCCTCAAGGGCCGTTCCATATGTTTCAGTGGTTTCTTCATTCAATCGATCTTTGAGCTGACTCTTCAGCGTCTCCAGTTGCTACACAGTACCAGTTGATCCAAAGCTGGGGTGTTGGAGCAAACTAACATCTAAAACATGAATATATATTTATTACAATCGCATCCCCCGATGAAAAGTTCAGTGGTCCTGATCTAAAATAGCTAACTCGCCATAATAAAAGTTGCTTTCTTTAACTTAGAGCCCTGGTTGTTCCTTATGGCCAGAATTTGATGTCACCATTTGTTTCTTTAAGAGGTTTACTTTCCTTGAAAATGTCTTTGTCTACTTTGCTCTGATAAAAACGCTACCAAATAGGGATCATGTTCATATTCATGACTCAGCAAAAATACTGAGAAAGAAGATTTGCAGCTTTTTCATTTTCTTTAGTTCTTCATAAACACAGAGTTCAAAGGGTTTGTTGTTACCTTTGCTGACATATTATGAAGGTTGTCTTTTGGGTGTACCAGTCTTTTCCTAACTGTCATATACGGTTCTGTTGGTGTTTATCTTGTGTTTTTTCATCGCTGTTATAATCTTCTCTGTTATGCCTTTGATGTATGGAAGGGTTATTACTGATTTTGGCTCGGTGTTTTTTGGTATTTTGGAGCGGGCAGCAAAGGGCGATATCGTCCTCTGCTGCCCGCGGATTAAAGGAAGTGACGCCATCAACATCCGGCGGTTGCTATGACTAAGGCGGCAGTGAATGTCGAAATATGTCAGCTAAGGTAACAACAAGCTCTTATCAGTCTGTATAACAAGAACTGAAGAAAATGAAATTGGATAACCAACACGGTGCGAACGTAACACAGAGATTTGTAGCTGGTTACAGAATCTCCTAAGATGTATATTTTTCTTTTCAGGCATTCAATATAGTCTCATACTGAAGTAGTATTACCATTTTGGTGTGTGGATAAATAATATAAGTTAACACATGATTATAAGTTTTACATTCTTAAAGGAAACATAGTATGACTTTTTTCTTAAGTTATAATAGTTCTATGGTTGATACCAAACATGTTCATAGAGTCCTTTGCACTAGATCCCTCTCACATAAAGCATTTGTTGATAGTTTCAGAGCTCTGTCACTTTAAGAAAACAAGCTGAAGCTGGCCACACCCACGCATCCCCCACTCGGGTTGCTACCAGCTGATAAGGCAGGGGTTTGTAGTAGAGCCGCTGCTCCAGCAGCAGCTCTCTCTTGCACGTGAGAGGTGGCTCTATCATTGGCAGTTGTAGGATGGGGTCACAGGGGCACTGACCCCTGCTGAAGTCTGATTGGCCTCCTAAGTTCCTCTGTCCTGTCACTCGCCTGTCCTTTGTGTGACGACTAGATAGTTGAGTGAAAACCAAAGTCCAAACACTAGTGATGCTAATGATCCATACAGGAATTTCCATTGGAAATTTTAATCTAAGGATTTTAGACTAATACTTGACCCCTCTATAAATATTGTGGCCCCTTGATGGCCTTGTACTCAGAAACCAGCTAGATCCGGTGTCGGTACAAGATCTGCTACGGTTTTAGATCGGCTCGGGGTCCTTCGACTGCCGATGACGTCAAAGTACGGCAAACCCACTCGGACAAAATACACTACACATTTATACTGTTGGAAAGAATTTAGCAGTTTCGTTATTAAAATAATGTTTCTTAAGACGTAAGTTTGTTAATGGTTAATGGTATTTGTAAAATAAAACACTATATTGTATTCATAATGTTGAACTCCTCTTTGAGCACATCCCTTGAAGGATCATAGGTATTAGCAACACCTGTGAAATTGTATTTGCAGGAAAGAAGTGTGTCCCGTTTATTGAAGTATTTTGTGTTTAGAGTTTTTGACGTCTTGTCCATGCGTAGTTCAGTTACGCTCATAGCTGCTAGCCAAAACTCTGGAGTTAAAAGTTTTCTGGCTTTACTAAAATACCTGTCTGTACTTATTTGATTGATGGTAGTTTTACTTTCTATTAGACTCCAAATGTAATCATTTGGCACGTTTCTAATTCATAATTTGTAAGAATGTAATCGGTGATATTAGCATTAGCATTCCTATGGGTTTTTCCATGTATGTTAGCATTGCGCTAACCATTCGCTGCCAAATTGTAGCCTTTGCGATTAGAAAATCTAATTTTGTCACATCGCAATTTAATTGCACACGCAGTTAATCGTTCAGCCCTAATTTACATGCAGCTCTATGCTAAAAGTGTATTTTCAAAGAGGTAACGATGGATTTCTTTGTAAAAGTTGTCCAACAGAAAGATTTGCCTGGACCAACGTAACGTGATAACAACATAACGTGATTACGTAATTCCGTAAGGTTCATGTTCAGCCAATCAACTACTTTGACGTCATCAGCAGTCGACGGACCCCGAGCCGATCTTGCACCCGTGCAGATCTTGTACCGAAACCGCCACTGGTTTCTATTCTCTTTCCCCATTTGTGACATCATAACTGGGGACTTTTTGAAATGGCTTGTTATGGCAGCATAAAAGGATGCAAAAGGTGGGTTTTGCATAAAGTGTCCCCATTAAAAATAAAATAAAACACATACTTAAGGAAACCTTGTTTAGAAATGTGCAAACTTCTGTGATAGTAAGTTGTCCCACTGTGGAGTGATACCCATGTGTTTGGCTCATTAATAATTCTGTTGCTTTGAAAATCCACCAAGAAAAGAATCTCTTAAGAGATTCAAGGAGAGGCTCTCTCTGGGTGTTTCGTTTAAACTCTTCATGCAGTTTGATTCTGCTTCTAACATGCTTGTTTGCATCATGTGTGTTTCCCTTCTGCAGGGTGTAGCTGCAGCAGCACGGTCTAAAGGGGAACACAAGCAGAAGGTGTTTCTCACTGTTTCATTCGGAGGGATCAAGATCTTTGATGAGAAGACGGGGGTAAGCTCTGACGCAAATGTGGGTCTGTTTGTTTGTGCTCCTCTGCATGGAGCACTTGGATGTGTGCGTGTGTTTGTGTTTCCTCTGTTAATGAGGCCTCTCTATGAAAGCAATGGGCCTTTGGGGAAATTAGGAGACCCTAATTGAAACCCTGAGAACAGGGCCTTAGTTGATGAGAGGACATGGCTATCCCATTGTCTGCCTCTGGTTTTATACTGTGCTCCGGGATTACACGTTTGGCATCTTACATATGCATTCGCTGACCAATGGGATCGATCCCAACTTCTTTGTATAAGTGCTGCCAGTGCTTCCTCCTAGTCAATTTTTAAAGGAAACCATTCTTAACGCTCTATTTTCCTCAGTCGTGTTTTCCACCGATCTCTTTGGCAAATCCTCAAAAAAACTGACTAAACAGGAGATTTTCTTGGCTTCTCTGAGACGTCCTGTCATCTTGGAGATTTACAGCAATGGCAATGCAGCCTTAAATAGAGGGCGCCCTTTGGAGAGACACAACTCAGAATTCAGTTATTAAATGCTGTTGCAGATGGAGTGTGCTTGTAGCTCAAAGGAAAGTGGCCGAAAGTGCCGGGTGATTTCTTTTTAAATTTTCCTACCCCAGGATCCGCTGACAGCTTTTATTGAGCTCCAATCCCCTGACCGGCCGTACCTGTTAATGGATCCTTCAGCAAGAAATGTAATGCCCACAATTCCCAGGAAACAGGCTTTCCTGTCGCTAAACAGTTTTTCTTTCTTTTAGTGTGAGAGATTGAGAGTTAGTGCCACAATAAATTTCAGTAACGTGTGAAAACAAAAATCATCTTTAAAGGCACGGATTTGAAGGTGTTTGGTACAGTTTTCCCTTGAAGCCTGTTAGGATCTTCTGTGCGTGTCTATTTTAACGCTCTTTGTGGCAGCTGAAGGGGAACGTGCCAGATTTCTATAACACAACACATCTGTTGTTGTGTGTGTGATGTAAATGCGAAAGTGTGTGTTTCACTTCCTGGATTAAGCACAATATGAGGCTTGCTGCACAACACCTGGTGTTTAAGAACAAGATTTACACCTCAGCATGGTGTGTGTGTGTGTGTGGTAATTGAAAATTGTCCTGCATCTTAAACAGACACGTGCTAACGTGGCACCCGCCTCGGACCTGGAACAATCTCATCTTTCACCTTCCCTTCTCTCTTTACGACCCTCATAAACCCGGGTCTGACTCCACTTCTCCATAAAGGGACAAAGTGATAAAGCAGCAAAAACAAGAGGTAGTTAGAGAAACAACGGAGGAAAGTTGGAGGATAAAACAAATGAGAAAAGGGCAGAAGAGAGAAGGTGAGAGGAAACGAGGTTGTGAAAAAGATTGATGCAGGAAGGTTGTGATTGAGGGACAGAGACAGACTGAAACAGAGTTAGAAATATAGGGAGAGAATCAGTAAGCATATGTCAAAGTAAAGCTCTCTTCAGGGAGACCTTGTCCTCTGTCTCCACACATTAATATTAACTATAAAGATACGCCGTCCTCACCATCAGTCCTTCAACCTCTCCTAATGCCGAGGGAAGAGAGGGAGACGGAGGGAACAACTTTGCTTAGGTTCAGGGATCTTGACAGTCTCATTCCCCTCCTGTGCATCAGTCAGCCAGATGGGGGGATGGATAGACGGATCTCTGGGAGAGCAAATGGATGAATGGCCTCTCCGCTGGAGGAGGGAAGGTCATGCAGAATGGAGGGAGGTGGTGCTCGAGATGTTGGGGACATTAATCTAACAGAGAGCAGGTCGGCAGGCCCTTCTTTTGGTCTCATCTCACACACACACACACACACACACACACACATCCAGAGGGTTTGTCCTTGGTGCCAGAGAATTCAAGCCTACATGTCAAGAGTTCTGAAGTTCTGGTTTTTAATGAATTTTATTTTATTTTTATTCTACACATTCAGTTTGCTTCTTTTCAGACGGTGAGTTGGGTGAAGGAGTTTGGTTTGGATCTCAGGGTCATCAATAAAACGAACACTGAGGACACGTCCCATTAGAGAGGAGGCGGTTTGGGAACAGGGATGAAAGCATGTTGAGATTTGGATCTGTTGCAGTGTCAGTGCAGGTCATTCTTCTTTTATTTTCCTCCATGCTCACCTGAGCGCTTAACTACAGTCATGAAGATAATCTAAAGTGTCAGATCTGTTTCTGAGATCTACAGGGTCTCTTAAATCCACTCTCACTGATCCCGCATGAACATATCAGTGGACCCTCGATTCTACCAGACATTTAAGTGGGGAGATATCACAAAAGAAAAGACAACAGTTAGTTGCCAATTTCATTTGGATGCTTCTTCCTAACAAGTTTCTGACTGGAGAGACTTGTTTGACTGAAGCTGTTGCTGCAATGATGTTGGCCAATTTAGTCCCTAAATCAACACTGGTAGATATTTGTAATAAAAGCCAAGAGATCCTCTCTATTAACAAAACATAAAATGCTCTTTAACAACCCCAACCATTATCACCACTGTTGTATCATTTAGAGAAAATAATGAATTCAGTATGAAAGAGGCTGTTGGCAGAAAACTCCAATGTTTTATTTAGATGCTGCACGATTGGACAAGCAGCTTTTATGTGACAACTGGAGTGCTCTGTCTGTTAAACCAACAGCTACAGTTTTAAATACAGTAGTGTCTCTTTACTCTGCAGTGAAGTCATTAAAGAACGTTGTCACTGGAGTGAAGTGGTTATTATTGGATGTCATTAGGATGATAGAGCACTGGTAGCACCTATATGTTGTGTTACTACTATAAGAGTTATCCCGGGATATTCCAGTAATGTAACAAGGAAACTACAATGGCTTGATCCTCTCAGCCGCTGTGTCTCCATACAAAATCAGCCCTTTTAGTACTTTGCTAAGATGTCAGTGTATCATGAAAGTTTTGTCACTGATCCTCTGCCTTTGACACTGTTGACCATTCTATCCATTCGGGTGTGACCAAGATGGCGCCAGTGTTGCCGGCCTGCCGTTTGTCAGCTTCTTTTCTTTTTGTGTTTTTATTGTTTTTAGCCTATGCGTTACAATACGTTAAATGGTTTAGCCCCTCCTTACTTGGTGTCACTACTTCAGCCATACACCCCTTCACGGTCACTCCGCTCGGAGAACTTCATGGTCCTCTCGGTCCCAAGAACGCGCCTAAAGCCGTGTGGTGATAGGGCTTTTGCTGTGGCAGGTCCTAAGCTTTGGAATAAGATTCCTCTGAGCATAAGGGCCTCCACCTCTGTTGCGGTTTTTAAGGCAAGGCTAAAAACATATTTTTATGACCTGTCTTTTAACCTTTCTAACTAGTTTTATTGATTTACTTATAGCGATTTTACTCACTGTAGTTTTATCTGTATCGTGTGATACAATGTTTTATTTTCTGGACTAACTGTTTTATGTTTTTATTTGATCAGTGTAGCGCCTTGGTGGCATCTTTTTGCCTGTAAGGCGCGATTTATAAATAAAGTTGAGTTGAGTTGAGTATTGTTGGACAGGCTCGAGACATGGATAGGTATCAGAGGCACTCCTTTGGAGTGTTCCACTCTTATTTTTCTGACAGAACTTTCAGGATTCAGATTAATGGCTGCTCATCTCCATGTCTGCACTTCTTTGGGAAGTGCTGCAAGGTTCTATTCTTGGGCCTCTACTCTTTTCTATCTATATCCTTCCCTTAGGCAAAGTCCTGGAGAAATATGGCCTTTATTACCACATTTATGCAGATGATTGTCAAATCTACCTGACCATGAATGACTCGAATGCCCTCTCACTCCTTGACAAATGCTTAGCCAAGGTCAGGGGTTGGTCGGCGGACAATTTTCTGAAATTAAATGAGCTTAAGACAGAAGTCATTCTCATAGACCCCTCATAATCAATCTCACTCGTCTCTTGTCCCTCCTGTTCTCACGTTCAACCCTGAACAGTGTGTGACTAGCCTCGGGGTTAAACTTGATGCAGATCTCACGATGGCACCTCAGATTAATGCTGTGGTTAAGTCTTGTTTCTTCCAACTTCGCTGGTTAATTAGTCTAAAATCGATCTTGAAGTTACCACACAAATCTGTCATCCATGCTTTTATAACTTCCCGCTTGGATTATGCCAACTATATCCTCTTTGGTGTCCCAGCTTCAGCTCTAAATTGACTCCAGGTGGTTCAGAACGCTGCAGCCAGGTTCTTGACAAACATTTAACAAGCGTTCCCACATCACTCCTGTTCTGGAACATCTGCACTGGTTACCTGTAAACTTACATGTCAAGTTCAAGCTCCTGACCTTTGTCTTTAATACTTTGAACGGCTCTGCCCCAGGATATCTTTATGATTTGATTAATCCCTACGAGCCAAACCGTGCTCTGGGGTCAGCTGACAGTCTGCTGCTCTGTGTACCACCAATGAGATATACATCGCAGAGTGAGCGGGCTTTTATGTATGTGTAACAGAGTAAATAGTGTCATTCCACTTGCCATCAGTAAAACAGTTGAAAACGTCTCCGGTTTACGTGCTAACGTATCCAGCTGCGCCTGAGGTTAGTCAGTTTTAAGACGGAGCCGTTCGAGGTAGGTCGGGTTCTATCAGTGCACGTATGTGAGGAAAACTTTCAAAGTTATTTAATACTTATTTCAGTCTTTTTATTCCAACAGAGTGTGCTGTTTGATTCTACCAATCCTACCAAAAGCTAGGTTTCTGACCAGCATTCCTGTGTTAACAGATTAAATGCTGGTGTCAGCAAAAACTTCGTCTCAAGACTCTTTGTACAACACAACGCAGAGTTAATAAAGAACTGGACCTACCAGTACCAGGGCTGGTATGGTTACATATGCTGCCCCCACTCTATGGAATGCACTCCCACTCTCAATCAGGCAGGCTCCCTCCTTCTCTCATTTTAAATCAGTTTTAAATACTTATTATTATGATATGGCTTTCTCTCATTGTTGATGTTTTCATGTTTTATTGTGCTGGGTTTTATTGCTGTTCTTGCCATGTTTGACTCATGGTGTTTTTATCCTTGTACTTGTACAGCACTTTGGTCAGCTGACATGCTGTGTTTTTAAATGTGCTTTATAAATAAATGGTATGGTATGATCCTGGTGAAATGGTAAATGGCCTGTATAAGTTCTGGTAGCTCTCCTCCAGGAGGGAAATATGAAGGTGAAAGAGGTTGGACAGACAGTATCCTGCAGCTGGCTTCATCTCCTTCTTCACTCCCAGTGCTACAGGAAAAATCTTAGGTCAGTGGCTGAAAGACACACTGCCCACAGTCCCAGTTGGGGGGTCGAGGTGGTACTGATGTTGTATGTGTGAATATCAACAGTCTATGAGGAAGGCAGCTCACACAGCAAGAATAAACTTCTTAGAGATAACCTCCTGTTTTTGTAAATAATCAACTTCCCCAGAGAATGTCCCTATAAAGGCAACATCTAAAAGCTGAAGCTGCCAGAAGTTGCCTCTCCTCCCTTGGGATTATAGCTTTGTTTTGCCCAGGCTTTTGCTCAGAATAATGCAACAGCACTATTAAAATGTTTCGTACATAAAAACAACAGCGGGAATAAAAGTTCACATCTGCAGGAGAGCTCCAAACATTTCAGCATCAGATGCACCACTACCATTCCAGCCCAATCAGGGTTTGCACATACTGGCTGGTGGAGGGATAATGGCAGATGCTTTTCTAGGTCTTAATAATTAATGCAACAATAATTTGTGCAGGTGGTTTGAGTCTCAGCAGCAACATCATTAGAAAACCTCCAACGTGGGACTACTTGGAACATTCTTGTTTTCCCTCATCTTAAATACGCCACAAGTGTGAGTTTATCGTGTATTGTTTTTTGTTATCCTGCCCAATATCAGCTGGGAGGAACACTGAATGAGCAGTTTAGTGGATATATGGAGAGCTTGTTCTTGGAGAGGTGTTCTCTTCACAGATCAATCTCGGTTTACATTGTTCAGGGCAGATGGCAGACAGTGTGTGTGGCGTCGTGTGGGTGAGCGCTTTGCTGATGCCAGTGTTGTGGATCGAGTGGCCCATGGTGGTGGTGGTGTTATGGTATGGGCAGGCATCTGTTATGGACGAAGAACACAGGTGCATTTTATTGATGGCATTTTGAATGCACAGAGATACCGTGATGAGATCCTGAGGCCCATTGTTGTGCCGTACATCCATGAACATCACCTCATGTTTCAGCAAGATAATGCACGGCCCCATGTTGCAAGGATCTGTACACAATTGTTGGAAGCTGAAAATGTCCCAGTTCTTGCATGGCCAGCATACTCATCGGACATGTCACCCGTTGAGCATGTTTGGGATGTGCTTGACCGGCGTATACGACAGCGTGTACCAGTTCCCACTAATGTCCAACAACTTCGCACAGCCATTGAAGAGGAGTGGACCAACATGCCACAGGCCACAATTAACAATCTGATAAACTCTATGCGAAGAAGATGTGTTGCACTGCATCAGGCAAATGGTGGTCACACCAGATACTGACACAGGTTCTGAGTCCCCAGACCCCCAATAAAGCAAAAAACTGCACATTCCAGGGTGGCCTTTTATTGTGGGCAGTATAAGGTACACCTGTGCACTACTCATGATGTCAGATCAGCATCTTGATGTGGCACACCTGTCAGGTGGGATGGATTATCTCAGCAAAGCACAAGTGCTCACTATCACACATTTAGACTGATTTGTGAACAATGTTTGAGAGAAATGGTAATATTGTGTATCTGGAATGAATTTTAGATCTTCTAGTCCATCTCATGAAAAATCAGAGCAGAAACAAAGGTGTTGTGTTTACATTTTTGTTGAGGGTATTTGTCTTATCATTTGTTGAAAACAAAAACTGATTTTTTAGGATTAGTTTTGTGTGTAAACCTTTGCTAAATTAGAGTATATTAATTAAAATGGTCAGCACTTAGATTGGCCTTTTCACATTTACTAATAAATACTAACTATACTCGATACTTAATTGAATGTTTTATTAATTTATATTAAGCAAGCATAAAAAGTTGTCTTTGAACAGCTTGAGACAGCTTTGATGCAGTAGTTTATAGAAATCCTTTAGCAACAACATTGGAAGAGTTTGTTTTATATATGGTTTATTCAGTCTCACATGATTTTTGAGAAGTTTTGGTCCAATCTTTAGCTGCATGTCTCTGTGTCCCAATTGTTTTTGTTCCCAAAACCACATCAGGTTTTTTGTCTGTTTCGGTGTTCATGAGATTAATTCAGCAAAGGTTTGGTTCTTGAAAGAATAGCCTCATACACTAACAGGCCCAAAAAAAGTTGCCACCAAGAAAAAAAATAGGTCACACAAACTAGTATGTCATTGGACCTCCTTTAGCTTTAATTACATCACACAATCACTGTGGAGTTGTTTCAATAAGCTTCTGCAATGTCACAAGATCTATTTCCATCCAGTGATGCATTAATGTTTCACCAAGATCTGCATTGATGATGGTGGAGTCTGACCTTCTCCAGCAAATCCTAAAGGTTCTCAATGGGGTTACGGTCTGGACTCTGTGGTGGCCAATCCATGTGTGAAAATGATGTCTCATGCTCCCTGAACCACTCTTTCAAAATCTGAGCCCAATGAATCCTGGCATTGTCATCTCAGAATATGCCCGCGCCATCAGGGAAGATGGAATAACCTGGTCATTCAGTATATTCAGGTAGTCAGCTGACCTCATTCTTGAAGCACATCCTGTTGCTGAACCTAGACCTGATCAACTGCAGCAACCCCAGATCATAGCACTGCCCCCACAGGCTTGTACAGTAGGCACTAGGCATGATGGGATCACTTCATCTGCCTCTCTTCTTACCCTGATGCACCATCACTCTGGAACAGGGTCCATCTGGACTCATCAGACCAGTTTTTAATAATGCGTTGGACAGTTCTTAACCCAGTTTTAGTCGCTCCTACAATCTCCTTAGATGTTTGCTCTGCTTAGTCATAGTCATAGTCAAGTTTATTATATAGCCCGTTTCATACACAACGGTAGCCCAATGTGCTTCACATAGTTAAAACAATCACAGATTTAAATGTCACATCATGTTATGTATAACAAAATCAAGGGATATTGATACGGAACATAGTACACAAACATAAAAGCATATTCAGTAAAAATTTTGCTTAAACTTAAATCAACAATAAAGCAGCACAGACTAGGCATACATACCAAACACATATAGAATACATTTAACAACATAGATAAAAACCTAGTAGACCACAGATAGGTTAATGGAAGGCATCATAAAAAAGTTTGGTTTTTAATCTGGATTTAAAAATGGACATGGTGGGAGCGGTCTTAATGTCTATTGGAAGATAGTTCCAGAAATGGACCACATAGCAGCTGAAGGCAGACTCTCCGTGCTTGGTGCGGGTTCTGGGTTGTACCAATAGGTATTTTTCTCCTGACCTAAGTGATTTAGAAGGGCAATACTTTTCAAAGATCTCTGCTATATTCAGTGGTCCTTGGCCATTTAATGATTTAAAAGCAAGTAAAAGGACTTTAAAATCAATCCTGTAAGTTACTGGTAGCCAATGTAAAGATTTAAGGATTGGTGTGATGTGATCATTTATTTTGGTTCTGGTCAATAGCCTTGCTGCTGCATTTTGGATCATTTGAAGAGGTTTTATTGTTTTTTTAGGGACGCCAATGAAAAGACCGCTGCAGTAATCCACCCTGCTTGTGATGAAAGCACGAACAAGCTTTTCTAGGTCCACAGGTGATATGAAGTTTTTAGTCCTTGCAATGTTTTTTGAATGCTAAAAAGCTGACTCTGGGACTGCCTTCATGTGGCTGGTGAAGCTTAAGTCGCTATCAATAATGACCCCAAGGTTCTTTACAGTTTCTGCTACTTCAAAGCCTTTCAATCTCAACAGTGTGGCTGTCTTTAGTCCCTGGTCCTTCCTCCCAAAAATAATTACTTCAGTTTTGTCTGTATTAAGTTTAAGAAGATTTTTTGACATCCAATCTTGAACTTCATTGAGGCATTGATAGAGGGATTCAAGGGGAGCAAAGTTATTGGAAGACAGGGAGAGATATAGCTGTGTGTCGTCTGCATAACTATGATAACCAATGGAGTGGTTCTTTATGATTTGGCCAAGCGGAAGCTTATACAGATTGAACAAAAGAGGGCCAAGGATTGAACCCTGTGGGACACCACATGTTAGGGATGTAGGAGCTGAGGCATGATGACCGATAGACACATAGAAACTCTTATGCTCTAAATAGGACTTTAGACAGCAGATGACCAATCCAGAAAAACCTCCACAGCATTCAAGTCTTTCTATTAGTATGCTGTGGTCAGCAGTATTGAACGCTGCACTGAGATCCAAGAGCATGAGAACAGTTGTTTTCCCAGCATCATTATTTAATCCAATGTCGCTGACAACTTTCACCAGGGCAGTTTCAGTACTATGGTGTTGTCTAAAACCTGACTGGTAGAGATCAAGACAGGAAGTTGAAGTTAAGAAAGCAGACAGTTGGTTTAAAACTTTTTTTTTTTCAATTATTTTTCTGATGAAAGGTAGATTTGATACTGGCCTGTAGTTGTTAAAGACAGAAACAACTCAGTGGCCTAGTGGTAGAGTGTCCGCCCTGAGACTGGGAGATCAGGGTTCGATTCCTGGTCGGGTCAGACCAAAGACTTTGAAAAAATGGGACCCAATGCCTCCCTGCTTGACTCTCAGCATTAAGGGGTTGGATTGGGGGGTTAAACCACCAAATGGTTCCCGAGCGCGGCTGTGTCTGCAGCTCACCGCTCCCCCAGGGGATGGGTCAAATGCGGAGAACAAATTTCGCACACACATCAGTGTGTGTGTGACAACTAATGGGACTTTAACTTTAGCCAAGTTATTCTTTTTAAGTAAAGGCTTTACAACAGCCATTTTAAGGGGTTTGGGGAAAGTGCCGGTCAGCAGAGAGGTGTTTGCAATTGAAAGCACATCAGATGCTATGAGGTGAAACGCAGATTAAAAAAAAACTAGTGGGCAAAATGTTCAGCACAGATATAGAGGAACTTAGACTTTGTACAGTCTTTTCCAAAGTGACAAGGTCAACAGGGCTGAAATTTGACAGCGTGCTAAGCTCATCTCTCAAACTAGTTAATGGTTCAGAGTGAGAAATGTTAAGCAACTTAGATGAAATATGAGATCTTATGTTATCTACTTTGCTCTTAACTGACATTAGTTCCAATGGGCTTCAAAATAGGCCTAGGGCTTAAAGGGTTAAAGAAAGAGGCAAATTCATTGCACTTATCAATAGGGACGCACCGATCAGGTTTTTTGCTGCCGATCACGATACCGATATCAAAGAATGCTGATCACCAATACCGATCACCGATATCGATCACGTGGATTGGCCAGAAATTTTCTACAACATTATAATGAGTGCTACAAACTACATAATCTGGGAATAAAGGAAATGTAACCTAATCTAAAATGGTCTGTATTAGGGTTGTCACGGTGTGAAAATGTAACCTCACGGTTATTGTGACCAAAATTACCACGGTTTTCGGTATTATCGCGGTATTTTTTTAAACATGCTACATTTTCACACAGTTAAATAAACCCTGTATGTCAGGAAAATATTGTCCTCAGTTTGTGTCTAAATTTAGCCTAAAATGTGTTATTTTGTAATTATGTTGTTAATTTGTTTACATTTTTTCCCTTTAGTCTTTAAAATACCAATATTTGCCCATAACTTCTTATTTTATGTCTGTTTGATGTCATCATTTTAAAAATATTAGATCAGATGATACTCAGTACTCAAGTAGCCTTCTAATCAGATACTTTTTTACCCTTACTTGAGTAATAAACCCTATATCAGGAAAATATCGTCCTCGGTTTGTGTCCTTCCAGTGAGCTTTGCAGATGTGGGAAAATGTCATCAGGCAGTAATCGTTGTTAAATTCATAATTATTCTCGGAGAGAGACCAACTCTTATCGGCCCCTGGGAGCCCCGTAATGCATAGCGTCATTTCAACATGGCGGTGTCCGCGACACGGTTTATATGCAGGTAGCGGCGCTGCGGCTGCTTTATATAGCGACTCGTTGCATTCTCCCTCAACCCAAATCCTCGGATCACGCATTTTAGCTAAAACGCTAACGTTAGCTTGCCTTGCGTTGACTGTAGAGTTGTGGGTGATGGTCACGCAGATGTGTCATGAGATTTGAAGCGTTGCTGCCTTTCACAGACACTTTTTCTGCACGTGCTGCAAACAGGATAGCCGTCTTCTATCAGCTGTCCCTCGGCATTCTTCAAATATCCAAAAGATGCCCGTACTTCCCACTTTGTCTTCTTTGAGGGATAATAAATGTCCTCCTGACCGCTGCCGTCTCCTCCTTTGGCCATTATTTCAGCTTTAGCTTCAAGAAAGTTTTGGTTGTAAACAACAAAGTGCGCATGTGCCGCCGGCAACTTCAGCAGATGATACGGTGGCTGGTAAGGGTCACCGCGCCTACACCACAGCCACGCTTATCCACCGAGATAATATATGTTTTAAAAAACAAGACGGTTATTATTATTGTCAGCTTTTTTTTACCGGGGTTTACCGCTACACCGGTTACCGTGACAACCCTACCTGATCGGTCTCCTTTGATCTACAGGTGCTGGCCAGTAAATTAGAATATCATCAAAAGGTTGAAAATATTTCAGTAATTCCATTCAAAACGTGAAACTTGTACATTATATTCATGCAATGCACACAGACCAATGTATTTCCGATGTTTATTACGTTTAATTTTGATATTTATAGGTGACAACCAATGAAAACATCAAATCTGGTGTCTCAGAAAATTAGAATATTCTAAAGGCCAATGAAAAAATGTTTGTTTCTCTAATGTTGGCCAACTGAAAAGAATGAACATGAAAAGAATGTGCATGTATAGCACTCAATACTTAGTCGGGGCTCCTTTTGCCTCAATAACTGCAGTAATGCGGCGTGGCATGGACTCGATCAGTCTGTGGCACTGCTCAGGTGTTATGAGAGCCCAGGTTGCTCTGATAGTCGTCTTCAGCTCCTCTGCATTGTTGGGTCTAGCGTATTGCATCCTCCGCTTCACAATACCCCATAGATTTTCTATGGGGTTAAGGTCAGGCGAGTTTGCTGGCCAATCAAGGACAGGGATACCATGGTCCTTGAACCAGGTGCTGGTGGTTTTGGCACTGTGTGCAGGTGCCAAGTCCTGTTGAAAGGTGAAGTCTGCATCCCCATAAAGTTGGTCAGCAGCAGGAAGCATGAAGTGCTCTAAAACTTCCTGGTAGACGGCTGCATTGACCCTGGACCTCAGGAAACAGAGTGGGCCAACACCGGCAGATGACATGGCACCCCACACCATCACTGACGGTGGAAACTTTACACTGGACCTCATGCAACGTGGATTCTGTGCTTCTCCGCTCTTCCTCCAGACTCTGGGTCCTTGATTTCCAAAGGAAATGCAGAACTTGCTTTCATCAGAAAACATAACTTTGGACCACTCAGCATCAGTCCAGTCCTTTTTGTCCTTGGCCCAGGCGAGACGCTTCTTGCGCTGTTTCATGTTCAAGAGTGGCTTGACACACGGAATGCGACACCTGAATCCCATGTCTTTCATGAGTCTCCTCGTGGTGGTTCTTGAAGCGCTGACTCCAGCTGCAGTCCACTCTTTGTGGATCTCCCCCACATTTTTGAATGGGTTTGTCGTCACAATTCTCTGCAGGGTGCGGTTATCCCTAGAGCTTGTACACTTTTTTCTACCACATTTTTTCCGTCCCTTCGCCTGTCTGTTAATGTGCTTGGACACAGAGCTCTGCGAACAGCCAGCTTCTTTAGCAATCACCTTTTGTGTCTTGCCCTCCTTGTGCAAGGTGTCAATGATTGTCTTTTGGACAGCTGTTAAGTCAGAAGTCTTCCCCATGATTGTGGTGCCTTCAAAACAAGACTGAGGGACCTTTTAAAGGCCTTTGCAGGTGTTTTGAGTAAATCAGCTGATTAGAGTGGCAGCAGGTGTCTTCTATATTCAGCCTTTTCAGAATATTCTAATTTTTTGAGATACCAAATTTGGAGTTTTCATTAGTTGTCACTTATGAATATCAAATTTAAATGTAATGAACATCGGAAATACATTGGTCTGTGTGCATTGCATGAATATAATGTACAAGTTTCACGTTTTGAATGGAATTACTGAAATATTTTCAACCTTTTGATGATATTCTAATTTACTGGCCAGCACCTGTATTTTGAAAACTCCGATCAAAACCGATAGGGGCGCTATCGGCCGATTGGGATCAAATGCCGATCCATCGGTGCATCCCTACTTATCAACTGAGAGTAACTCAGGAGCCAGCTGAGAAGAGGGATTTGTTAGCTTATCAATAATGGAGAAGTGCACGAGTGTTATTTGCTTTTTTGTTTATAATGGTGGAGAAATAAGATTGTCTTGCTTTAGAAATTACAGAGTTGTATTTGCAAAGTGCTTCTTTATGGGTCAGATAGTCTGAGTCTTGTTTGGATTTGCATCATTTCCTTTCTGTTCTCCTGCATTCTTTCTTTTGCGATTTAACTGATGGGACATTTCTCCATGGAGTCTTCTGTTTGCCAGAGGATTTTTTCAATGGAACAGGAGCAATGTCATCCATTATTTTTGCCATACTTAAGTTAAAATTTTCCAGCAAACGATCAGCGGTCTTTGGGACTGGGCTAGCGGATTCGACGAGTGCCTGCTCAAAGAGAACATGCGTTCCCTTGATGCATGCCGATGATCTGACCCTTCTCTAACAGACTAACATCTTGTCCACGACCACCAGATGTGTCTTTCCGCATGGTTGTTTAAGAAATGAGAAGCAAATCATTGCACCAGTTGGGGTTAAATATCTGACCTGTTTGTTCCAGGTCCAGGTCGTGATTTGGCCGGGTGGTATACTGTGTATGACTGTAGAATAGAGAGGAGATGGTGCTCCACTCAGTGACTGCAAGTAGCCATAAAACAAGCCCAAATCATCAGCTTTCCACCACTGGATACAACAGCTGGTATCAGGTGCTTGGTCTTCCATAAGCATGTCACTGTCCGTGTTATCTCATCCACATAGAGGACAAGGTTTCTTCAGATGCAGCTTCTATTTTCTCTTTTAATGTAAAGAGGAATTCCTCTGGCTAATGTTCTACTTGCTACTGTAAGGCCTGAAATGTGACTCTTTTCTCCAAGCATTGCACACTGTGACCTTGTGGTAAGGTCACAGTTTCTGAGAAAAGTTATCTTGAAGGTTCTCCACTATTAACACTTTCTGTCAATTGTGACCTTTAAGTTATGTGGAAATGGCCTGATGGTCTTTTTCTGATAGAGTGGCAGCAGCGGGTGTTTCTGTGTGATCATCACAGACGTCTTTCCTTCTCAGCATTAACACACACCTATTTTGATTTGAACAAGCGGGGTAAGCACACATGTATTACTTCTGCACTTGTTCCGGCTGTTGTGTAAACCAGAAGTTCTTCTAAATTGGAATGCAGCCTGCACTATTAAACATGTGTTGCTTAAAACAACTAACAACTCCAGAGCATCAGAACCCCCCAATCAGTGATTATTATTCTATTAAATATTGTGTCTTAGCACAAGTTAATTCTGAAAAACTCCAAATGTAGGAGGCCTTTTTTATGATTTACTTTCATAGTAGCACTCTCCCTTCCTCTGAGCTGAACATTTAAAGTTTAAAGTCTGTTTCTGTTTCAGCTTCATCGTAAATGTTACAGGATCACTGAAAGAGATGCTTTCATCTACGCCTGCTGCTGGAAAAGCAGAAACATTTAGACCAACATCTCAGTGAAACATCCCCAGATCCTCCTTTAAATTCCACTCAGGCTGCTGATTGTGTTTGGGAGCTGCTTATTATTTAAGCTTTACTTGCCACCAATTGAATTAAGGAAGTTATTTCATTCTCTCCTCTCTCTGAATCAGAGTCTCTCTGTCACCTCGCCGCCCACCCAGGGATAATTCAATAACCTCTGTAAATGAGCCCTGTGTGTGTGTGTGTGTGTGTGTGTGTGTGTGTGTGTGTGTGTGTGTGTGTGTGTGTGTGTGTGTGTGTGTGTGTGTGTGTGTGTGTGTGTGTTTGCCTTCACACACACACACACACACACACACACACACACACTGTCTCAGCTGTCATTTTCAGGTCAATCAGAGGTGATAATAATAATCATTACTCCAATTATTAAATTTAGAAGACATGACTCACACAGTGATTATGTGTCCCTGCTGGGGGCTCACTGTGTATGTGCGTGTGTACGCGCGTGTGTGTGTGGACCCGTGTTAAACTCCCGTCACTCCGCTCTGTCATGTCTCACCTCTGGATTAGCTACAGAGGGAGCAGATGTGTGTGTTTACTGTGTGAAGTAAAGTGCTCCAACGCCTCTAAGCATGAACCGAAGGACCAGAGGATCGTTATGTTCACTGTATGGGTGTGTGTGTTTGTGTGTGCTCGCAGCATGCAGCTGGCATCGACAACAGTAACAAAGCAGACATTTAGTGCGACTTAACAGAGGGCTGTCGCATATTAAGCTGTGAATTCTGCGTGTGTGTGTTGGGAGTGAGGGCACAGATGAAGCGATCAAGTCCGACAGCTTGCCGAGCTGTGATTGTCACTGATCCCCCCCCCCCCCCTATCCTCGGGACAAACGGTGCCATCTGCCACAGGCGATGCCAGCTTGGCACTCCCTACCCAGACTAAACCAGAGAGGGCAGAAGAGCTCAAAACAATTCAGAGAAGGATACAAGGCCTCAGTGTGAGCATGACCTTGAGGGACTTTGGGGATTTTTCTTCCTTCTAACAAGTCCTTAGAAGTTTGTGTATGACCCTTGTGCATGAGTGCTCTTATCACATTTCTTGTGGTTTTAAAGACGTGATGGTATTTTTTTCCTGGCTGTTTTACAGATTCTTCAACACCACCATGCAGTCCATGAGATTTCCTACATTGCCAAGGATATCACGGACCACAGAGCCTTTGGCTACGTCTGTGGGAAGGAGGGGAATCACCGCTTTGTGGCCATCAAGACCGCACAGTCGGTCAGTATTAGCATGTACATTTAAAGCAGGGTTTGGGCCTTTTTAAAGTGTTTCTGTGTTAGACGCATAAATATAAGATGTATAAATATTGTTAATAGCTTCCTGAATCGCCTTTGTTAAACCCGGGCCACACGGCATTTTTCTGCTGTTGCAAAGGACTGCTTCATGCCACACTGTGAGGACTGTAGGAAGGAGGCACAAGACTTCAGTGAGCCACACTGCATGATGTTTCGCTCCATGCTAACGTCACAATCGTATACTCACCAAAAAGCAAATGCCACTAAAAGCCGACAGCTAAACCAGACAAAAACGGTGAAAAGAGAAAAAGACGTCACCTTTACCACTTTCGTTATTAGACTCTGAACTGAAATCCAGAAAGGAGTGGTCCACATGTTCCTGCAAGTAGCTTCCGCTAACGCTAATGTAGCTAACTCTACTCTCGTCACTAGTTTATCGTGTCACTCCCTGGGTGTATTTTCATTGGTCGATTGCAGACCAGAGTCGTCGGTTTTCTGACAATGTTTCAAGACTATCGGAGGCTGGATTTAGTCGTGAGAGTGCAATATAAACTGTTGCTGGGCCAGCCACAAACATGCAAATCTCCCTCATGTTCAACATTTTTCATCACAATTTTGTTCACAACAAGCTATTTGTCTAGGACGGACAAAAAACGTTAGCTTTAGGTGCTACTGGTCTGATGAGATAACAGCTGTCCAAGTACAAAGTGTAGTTCCAGTCTCCAACTTTTCTATTGGTTCATGTGACTAATGCTAAATGACCTGCACTTGTATGGAGTACACCCTGTCAGTTTCACATCACATGATTATTTACATGTAATTCTAGGGTGATTTACAAGAGTAAAAATCAGCAGCAGCAGGAAAAGGTTGTTCAAAGGGTCAAGAACAGTGGGATTTATTTAAAGTGACTGTGTATATTTTCCCTGGTGATGGATGTCAGTACATACCTAAATCATTGCAAGCATGCAGTATTTTTGTGTTGTAAGACCTTACCAACGGATGACCAAAGTCCCTGGGAGAACAATCTCCAGCAACATGACAAGCACATCAGACTCCCTTTCATCACTGGTAATAAGTGAAGAGATTAACGTGCGACAACAACGTTTATGAATGGCGAAAGTTCTGTAACCACTTGTTACAAATCAGCAAATGCATCTTGTCCTCATGGGCTCCCGTAGAAAGAAACATGGCGTCTAATACGGCATCTACCTCAGACATAGGCCTACTTCCATGCATTTTAGGCCTGATATTTATGGTTATATGTTACGAAACCGCCAATATTTTTCAACAACTGGACATTGTTTAATTCATTTTCAACAACATTTGAATGGATAATTCCAGAGATTAACGGTAAAAACTACACACTGTCTATTTAATGTCCCTCTCTGATGAAAAACGGATGTAAATGAAAAGGTTTATAAAATAAAATCTACACAAAATGCACTCAAATTTAAGCTGCAGCAAACTTTAAGATGGCAGCAAATGTTTGAGTCGGGTCTTTTCTGACAACATTGACCAGCTAAAAGTTCAAACAGACCCAGCTTCTGATGTGATTGCAGATCATGTGCAGTAAGTCTCAACGTACTGTCTATTCAAAACTTAACACTAAAGCAGATCATTCTTCAGAACAGTATATCTGCCTTCAGATAGTAAAATATGTACGTTCACATTTGTTCTGAGGTTATCAACACTTAATGACGTTGGTCTTGTCAGAACTGGAACTGTGTATCAGAGGAAAGTGCAGCTTGACCTGGTATCAGAATATAATTATACACATTCGCTATATTTGCTTTTCTCGTCTCGTCTCTCGTCTCGTCTTCCTCCGCTTATCCGGGTCCGGGTCGCGGGGGCAGCATCCCAACTAGGGAGCTCCAGGCCGTCCTCTCCCCGGCCTTGTCCACCAGCTCCTCCGGCAGGACCCCAAGGCGTTCCCGGACCAGATTGGAGATGTAACCTCTCCAACGTGTCCTGGGTCGACCCGGGGGCCTTCTGCCGGCAGGACATGCCCGAAACACCTCCCCGGGGAGGCGTCCAGGAGGCATCCTGACCAGATGCCCAAACCACCTCAACTGGCTCCTTTCGATCCGGAGGAGCAGCGGTTCTACTCCGAGTCCCTCCCGAATGTCCGAGCTCCTCACCCTATCTCTAAGGCTGAGCCCGGCCACCCTACGGAGGAAACTCATTTTGGCCGCTTGTATCCGCGATCTCGTTCTTTCGGTCATTACCCAAAGCTCATGACCATAGGTGAGGATTGGGACGTAGATCGACCGGTAAATCGAGAGCCTGGCTTTCTGGCTCAGCTCCCTCTTCCCCACGACAGATCGGCTCAGCGTCCGCATCACTGCAGACGCCGAACCAATCCGCCTGTCGATCTCCCGATCCCTCCTACCCTCACTCGTGAACAAGACCCCGAGATACTTAAACTCCTCCACTTGAGGTAGGACCTCTCCCCCGACCCGGAGGTGGCAAGCCACCCTTTTCCGGTCGAGAACCATGGTCTCAGATTTGGAGGTGCTGATCCTCATCCCAGCCGCTTCACATTCGGCCGCGAACCTACCCAGCAAGAGCTGAAGGTCAGAGCTGGATGAAGCTAGGAGGACCACATCATCCGCAAAAAGCAGAGACGAGATTCTCCTGCCACCAAACTCGACACACTCCACACCACGGCTGCGTCTAGAAATTCTGTCCATAAAAGTGATGAACAGAACCGGTGACAAAGGGCAGCCCTGGCGGAGTCCAACCCTCACTGGGAACAGGTCCGACTTACTACCGGCTATGCGGACCAAACTCACGCTCCTCTGGTAAAGGGACTGAATGGCCCTTAACAGAAAGCCACCCACCCCATACTCCTGGAGCGTCCCCCACAGGGTGCCCCTGGGGACACGGTCATAAGCCTTCTCCAAATCCACAAAACACATGTGGATTGGTTGGGCAAACTCCCATGCCCCCTCCATCACCCTTGCAAGGGTATAGAGCTGGTCCACAGTTCCACGGCCAGGACGAAAACCACATTGCTCCTCCTCTATCTGAGATTCAACTATCGATCGGACCCTCCTCTCCAGTACCTTGGAGTAGACCTTTCCAGGGAGGCTGAGGAGTGTGATCCCCCTATAGTTGGAACACACCCTCAGGTCACCCTTCTTAAAGATGGGGACCACCACCCCGGTCTGCCACTCCCTAGGAACTGCCCCCGATGACCACGCAATGTTGTAGAGACGTGTCAACCATGACAGCCCTACAACATCCATAGCCTTGAGATACCCAGGACGAACCTCATCCGCCCCCGGGGCTCCGCCGCTGTGTAGTTGTTTGACTACCTCAGCAACTTCTGCCCCCGAGATCGGACAGTCCATCCCCAGGCCTCCCAGCTCTGGTTCCTCCTCGGAATGCGCATTGGTGGGATTGAGGAGCTCCTCAAAGTATTCCTTCCACCGTCCGACTATAGCCTCAGTTGACGTCAGCAGCTCCCCATCCCCACTGTAAACAGTGTGAGCGAGTTGCTGCCTTCCTCTCCTGAGGCGCCGGACAGTTTGCCAGAACCTCTTTGGAGCCGATCGATAGTCTTTCTCCATGGCCTCACCAAACTCCTCCCACGCCCGAGATTTTGCCTTGGCAACTGCCACTGCTGCATCCCGCTTGGCTATCCGGTACCTGTCTGCTGCCTCCGGAGACCCACAGACCAGCCACGCCCTGTAGGCCTCCTTCTTCAGCCTGACGGCTCCCCGAACCTCTGGTGTCCACCAGCGGGTACGGGGGTTGCCACCACGACTGGCACCGGCCACCTTACGGCCACAGCTAGCAACAGCCGCCTCGACAATCGCAGAGTGGAACAAGGCCCACTCGGACTCAATGTCCCCCACTGCTCTCGGGACGTGGTCAAAGCTCTGCCGGAGGTGGGAGTTGAAGACCGTCTTGACAGGTTCTTCTGCCAGGCGTTCCCAGCAGACCCTCACTATGCGTTTGGGTCTGCCAGGTCTACGCGGCATGTTCCCTTGCCATCTGATCCAACTCACCACCAGGTGGTGATCAGTTGACAGCTCCGCCCCTCTCTTCACTCGGGTGTCCAAAACATACGGCCGCAGGTCAGATGATACGACTACAAAATCTATCATCGACCTGTGACCTAGGCTGCCCTGGTACCAAGTGTACCGGTGGGCATCCTTATGTTCGAACATGGTGTTCGTTATGGCCAAACTGCGGCTTGCACAGAAGTCCAATAACAAAACACCGCTCGAGTTCAGATTAGGTGGGCCGTTCCTCCCAATCACACCCCTCCAGGTCAAGCTGTCATTGCCCACGTGAGCATTGAAGTCCCCCAGCAGGACAATGGAGTCCCCTGATGGAGCACTATCTAGCACTCGTCCCAGGGACTCCAAAAAGGGTGGGTACTCTGAACTGATATTTGGCCCATAAGCACAAACAACAGTCAGGACCCGTTCCCCGACCCGAAGGCGCAAGGAAGCTACCCTCTTGTCCCCCGGGGTAAACCCCAACACACAGGCAGAGTGTCTCGGAGCTAACAAAAAGCCAACCCCAGCCCTCCGCCTCTCACCCGGAGCAACTCCAGCAAAGTAGAGTGTCCAACCCCTCTCCAGGTCTCGGGTTCCAGAGCCAATGCAATGTGTCGAGGTGAGTCCGACTATATCTAGCCGGTACCGCTCAACCTCTGCCACAAGCTCCGGCTCCTTCCCCGCCAGCGAGGTGACGTTCCATGTCCCAAAAACTAGTTTTCTTGTCCGGGGATTGGACCGCCAAGGCTCCCGCCTTGGTCTGCCACCCGATTCGCATTGCACCGGACCCTTCATGTTCCTCCTGCGGGTGGTGGGTCCACAGTTGGACGAGCCCATGTATCCGGTTCGGGCTGGGCCCGGCCGGGCCCCATGGGCGAAAGCCCGGCCACCAGGCGCTCGCTCACGGGCCCCAACCCCAGGCCTGGCTCCAGGGTGGGACCCCGGTAACCCTCCGGGCCGGGTACTCCGACTCTTCATTTTAACCGCCATGAAAGATCCTTCGAACCGTTCTTTGTCTCACCCTTCACCTAAGACCAATTTGTCATGGGAGACCCTACCAGGGGCACTAAGTGCCCCAGACAACATAGCTCCTAGGATCATTAGGGCACTCAAACTCCTCCACCACGATAAGGTGACGGTTCACAGAGTAAAAACGTATCCTCAAATCCTTTATTTCACTACGCTGTTTTTTAAAAGGGCTCTAGGTTGGAAATGTTATTTTATGAACCCTTACACCTCTGTCAGTGTTGCCTTATAATTACAAATACCTGCTGGAGATTCATCAGAAGTGCTACATTTTGCTGCTGATGGTAATTTTTACACTTGTAAATGATATAGTTCTATTTAAAGGCGTAGGACACTGAAACAAAACATTTTAAAGTCCTAGCTCTGATTATAATCGAGAGGTTTTCATGTTCAGGCTGAACATGAAATTGTCTCCTACACCCATCACTTGCTTAAGCTTCTGACCCCGGCTTTCCACTGGAGCCGTCGGCGCAGTCGGCAGCGCGAGTCGGCCGCGTCTCAGGAGCAGCATGTCGCGGCCTTTACGCGCCGGTTCTATTTTCTACGCGCGACGCCTCTGAAACGGGTCAAGTTCGACATTTTTGGGGAAGGAAAGACAGGAAATCGGACGCGGAAATGGAGAGAAGCTACCGAGATTTTCAGAATAAAGAACGTACTGCCTTCTGGTTGCTTTACTTTAAAAAAGGTTACTAACTGTGCGGCCCCGTGAGAAGTTATCACCTAGCTAGCGGTCTCCTTTGTTTTTCAGGTCCGTATTGGCGATTATAACACGGACAGAACATAAAACACAAACCATGTTGTAGTTTTCTCCTGCTTGTTGTTGTGTTTACTGACGAAGTCACTCGAGTGACTTCGTGCTCGGTCGGTGACAGCTGCTCCCCTGCTGCTTCGCTTCTCGTGGGAGGGGCCAAGCAGCTGCTGCAGTAACGTGCTGCTGACGCCTCCCGTGGAAACCCGGGGTGATAGAAAATACACGGTGAAACACTATGATTCGAAAATCCTCACAGATCTATGTCACACTGTGGTTGGCTTGACTCACAACAGGAAAGGCTGTTGGTTTAGTGTCCAGCAAACAGCAGAGAACGTCTTGGTCTAGTAGAAACTAACTGTTAGCATTAGCATCTCCTCCGCGCAGCAGAACTCCTCCAGGGCAGGCTTGTGTTATTTGTGGAGATAAACCTTCAACGTTGCAAAGCAAACAGAGTTCGTGGTAGAGTTGTGTTGCTATTAGCCAATCAGAGTCGAGATTTCTGAATATCAGCAAATAAGACTCCAAAACCTCGTCTGAAGCTCAGCTCTGATGTGGCTCGCTTCTAGTTCCTGAAAATGGTGCGCTGGTGCTTTTTGTCCGCTTGTGTACAACTTACAAGGCATTCCTACTAGAGAACACTGCAAATGTATTGATTAAACTAGTGTTACACACCTTTAAATGTTTGGTGAGATGTGAAATTCATAGCAGTGTAAAGATTTATAAAATACCAAGGAGACTGGATGAGTTTTAAGATGGCACCAGTGCATTATGGTCTTCAGCTGCTAACTCATCAGTCATGTCATGTAAATGTTGGTTCTTTGAGTAAAGGCCTTTTAAAAAGCGTTGTACCAAATATTTGATAGTAATTTATAACTTTTACAAAACAGCTTAATTTATCATTCATTAAAATCTTTCCTCACGAGATTAAACCTTTTGACATAATAACTGGGGATAACTGGGCAGGCCCTCCAGTGGCTTCACTCTTATCTTCAAGACAGGACATTTAGTGTTCAGATGGGTGAGGTAACGTCACCCAGCGTGAAACTTCGTTGGGGTGTGCCACAGGGTTCTGTCCTTGGTCCTCTCCTATTTGCAATGTATTTGCTTCCTCTTGGAGTCCTCCTTCGCCAGTATAATATGAAATTTCATTTCTTTGCTGATGACTGCCAGATCTATCTCCCTCTTCGACGTGGGGAGGATAGATCTGTTTCTCCTTTACTGGATTGTTTGAAGGACATAAAATGTTGGATGGCTTCTAATTTTTTGCACCTAAATGAGAGCAAAACGGAAGTTATAATACTTAGTCCTGGCAGAAGAAATGGCTCTGGTGCTGATATTGACCTTGGCCCATTGACACCCTATGAAAAGAAAATGGTCAGTAATTTGGGGATTAAAATCGACTCAGCACTTAATCTTGACACTCATGTAAATACAGTGGTGAGGTCCTGTTTCTTTAACCTGAAAAGACTATCCAGGATCAGGCCTCTGCTGTCCAGAGCTCATCTGGAGTCTGTGTTGCATGCCTTCGTCCTGTCCCGGCTGGACTACTGCGACGCTCTGTATGCTGGTCTGGCCCAGTGCACGGTTGCACGGCTCCAGTTTGTGCAGAACTCTGTGGCTAGGTTCCTGACAGGCACTAGATGTCGAGAGCACATTACCCCAGTGCTGACTGCTCTGCACTGGCTCCCGGTAAAATATCGAGCTCAGTTTAAAATCTTAACTCTCGTTTATAAGGCCCTCCAGGGCAGTGCCCCCTCGTACATTACTGCGCTTTTGAACAGGTATGCTCCATCTCGGTCTCTTCGCTCAGCCGAGCAGGAACTTCTGGTGGTCCCCCGGTAGAAATTTCGATCGAGGGGTTGTTGTGCTTTTTCTATTTTGGCTCCAACTCTGTGGAACGAATTGCCACTGAGCATCAGGCAGGCACCATCCCTTCAAGTCTTTAAGTCTCGTTTAAAGACTCATTTTTATTTGATTGCGTTTTAGCGCTAGGGTCACTTGAATTGCCCTAACATTATGGTTTTAACTATTCTTCTTTTTAACCCAGATGCTTGATTTTATTTTGTCCAACATTTGTTTTTTTATCGATTAGTCTTATTCCGATATCTCTCTTTATCTGTAATAGTGTTTGCTTGATATTTTATGATTTTATATTTTTATCCTGCTTTTATGCCCATGTACTGGGAATGTTTTTCTTTTAATGATGTTGTTCAGCACCTTGGGCTTCCAATAATGTTGTAGAAGGTGCTATACAAATAAAATTTGATTGATTGATTGATTGATTGATTGATTGATTGATTGATTGATTGATTGATTGATTGATTGATTGATTGATGATTGATTGATTGATTGATTGACATTTCAGAGATTAACTCTTCCAGCACCTAACACTCTTTAAGGCTGTAGCTTTAGGGTTAAAGTTCAGTCCTGCAGCAGTGTGCTCTACATGATATTGAGTACCTCTCTGGGCTCTGATATGATTGTTGCTGCTGCTGTTGTATGTGTGTGCCTGTCTTGTTTTATCTGGATCCAGCTGGCTTGCTCTGTAGCCATATTAATTTCCCATAGTGAGTCGATGAAGGTTTGAGTGTGTGTCACCAGCTCTAATGGCATATCCATCCTCCTCGGGCCATGAACCGTGCCTCTCTGACTTAGACGAATTTACACACACATGCAGAAGCGGGCTGTAATCACAAATACACATGCCGCACTTCGCTCCAAAAATGCTCACATTTCAGGCATCGGCCTGGCTAACGGTGAGCATTGTTTTCCTCACTCTGTAAAGCTGCCATTTTCACTATGTGTGCCAGAAGAAAAGGTCATATTTATATTTTACTCCCCATTTTCAGGACCTTGAACCAGCCATCAACAGCACTCAAACTACTAGTCGCAAAGCAAACAATGAGAGGGATGAAAGTGCCGAGCTTATTGCTGTGGCTGTAATTGGAAAGTGCCCACTTTGATGCGAATTAACAAAGTGTCTCTGTCGTCATGAAGAGTAAGATTTAAGTTGTTCAGAAAAGGCCAATTTAGGGTTGCGTCCAAACGTAATTGGCTTACTGCTCAACTCAAAGTCCCAGAACAAGAAAGGCATGTCTTATTTAGCCAGTGTGTGTGTGTGTGCGTGCGCTTGTGTGTGTGTGTGTGTGTGCGTGCATGCGTGTGTGTGTGTGTGTGTGTGCAGCAGACAGAGCCCTAATTGTGTCAGGAAGGATTTCCTTTAAACTTTAAGTTCAGTCTTTCTTATAAATTTATGTAAAATGTTCAAGAGTCATTAATATGAGTGCGCCTAACTGGATTTCTACATTTAAAAGAAATCTTCTAAGTGCATTATAGTTTTTATTTATTTATTTATTTTTTTTTTTTTACTTTTTGGAAAAGTGCTCCAGTAGACCTCAGGCTACTAAAGCAAACAAAAACGGTATAAAAAATACTAATAAGTGTTAAAGGCATCCTGGTTGTTTGGACCAGCCAGATACTCTGGGGAAAATCTGCTCCCGTCTCAAAGTCACTCGCAGTGAATTCTCAATATGTAGAAACATCATCCAGAGGTGTAGGAGCTACTTAACATGATTTCCAGACATGCTGACTCTTCTTGACTTTATTGGGATTATTGGTATGGTATGAGTGATCAGAGAACACAGGACTATACCAGGAGAGATGAATAACTAAAAACAGGGAGGAGAACTAATCGGATCAATCAGCTGAGAGAAAAACAATAAAAAAATGATGAGAATGAAAAACTACAAACTAAACACAAAACCCCAAACCGTGAATATTCAGTTCACTGGTGATTCAATAGTGATAGCGAGTGTGTCAGTGTGTGTTTGAGGCTGCACCTCTCTATACGACCTGTCCAGGTGTAACCCCACCTCTCATCCAACAACTACTACAGACAGGCACCATGTCGCTCTGGACAGGAGCAGCTACTCAAGATGGAAGGAAGAGGGGTTTGACTAAAGCATGGACATGTTATAGCCTGGCCAGCCATGCCAGTGCTTCCCACTGGGAAGCAAAGGGCCTGGTAACACTCCCATTCAATTAACCCCACCCTCTGAGAATTCTGAGCCAATCAGTGCCGAGCGGCGTACGTCACACACCGCTTCGCTAAGTTTCTCATCAACAACAAAGAAGCGGCTCTTTCCAATATTCTAAATGACTTGGGCATGTCAAGATGTTTGCGCCTTTGCCAGACGCCATCTTTGACTACAGCTATAAAACCACAGAATGGTGCGATATGGTGGTCAATGCCACCTTTTTTCTGATTGGTTATTTTTTAGCTGACTAGTCCAGCCTCTCATGGTGCTCTCTGCCCCTGATTATCTAGACTGATCTTCTGTGTAGAATAGACATAGGGCGAGTCTGGCAGGCGAGGCTACTTTATTTGGACATTAATAATTTTATTCATGTCAAAATTCAGCTCAAACAATGGAATAAACCAACTTAAAGGGAATTGCTTACATCACACACTACTAATTTAACAAACCTCACTCTATTATTACATAACCCTAACCCTTTTTGTATAACACCAACAAAGGTCACAAGGTGCTGCCCAAAGACATCACAATAAAAACAGACAATTATTTCATCATGTTAAAGCTATTATGAGAAAACTGTTTAACAGTTTTTCTAAAAGCCCGACTGAGTCAGCCGACTTCAGAGAAGAAGAAGAAGAAGAAGGCTCGTTGACCGCTAGTTTTTAGGGAACAACCAACAACCCTTGGTCACATGACCTTGTTGATCTACTGGAAGCATAATTGTTCAGTAGTTCAGCAGTAAAATTCCGGGGCTTGGTTGTGCAGCCATTTAACACCAGAATTTTGTAGAGCCCTTCTAAGCCTCGTCTGTGACACTATTGCAATCAAAGCTCTCCCGCTGTGGGTGCAAGGTTCTGGTTGGGTCCTCCACCTCCTTCACACCAAAGTACTGAACAAAGAAAGTTCTTCTCTGAGCATCATGTTCATCTCTGTAGAGCTCATATACTTGTTGGATTATTCTGAACCAGGGGTTTCGTAACTTTCCAAGAGAATGGCTCAATTAGTTCAGTTAAAAGTCCTTGTGGGCCACAGAAATTTTATGGTCTTTATTGAAGAAAGTGGAATAGTGATTACTTTGAGATTTTATTTGTCCATCTATTCATCCATCCATTTTCAACCACTTATCCAGAGTCGGGTCGAGTGGGCTGCAGCCTAAGCTGAGATGCCCAGACTTCCCTCTCCCAATTCACTTGGGCCAGCTCTTTTGGGGGAATTCTAAGACGTTCCCTGGCCAGCCGGGAGACATAGTCCCTCCAACGTGTCCTGGGTCTTCCCTTGGATCTCCTCCCAGTTGGAAGTGCCCAGAAAATCTCACCAGGGAGGCGTTCAGGAGGCATCCTTACCAGATGTCCGAGCCACCTCAACTAGCTCCTCCCGACATGGAGGAGCAGCGGATCTACTCCGAACCCCTCCCGGATGACCGAGCTTCTCACCCTGTCTCTAAGGGAGAGCCCAGACACCCTGCGGAGAAAACTCATTTTGCCCGCTTGTATCTGCAATCTCGTTCTTCCGGTCACTACCCAAAGCTCGTGACCATAGGTGAGGGTAGGAACGTAGATGGACCGGTAAATCGAGATCTTCGCCTTCTGACTCAGCTCTTTCTTCACCACGACAGACCGGTACAACGCCTGCATCACTGCAGGTGGAGCACCAATCCGCCTATCGATCTCGCTAAGACCTCGAGATACTTAAACTCCTCCACTTGAGGCAGGACCTCATCCCTGACCTGGAGAAGGCATCCTACCCTCTGCCGATTTAAGACCATGGTCTCAGATTTAGAGGAGCTGATTCTCATCCCAGCCATTTTGCACTCGGCTGTGAACCTCTCCAGCGAAGCCTGGAGATCCCTGTCTGATGAATGAACAGGACCACATCATCTGAAAAAGCAGAGATCTGATCCTTAGGCCACCAAATAGATCCCCTCAACACCATATTTATTTGTGCTGCTCAAAATTAGACCTCATACTAGTAAAAATCTAAATTAAAAGTGGAATAAATTGTTGCTCCACATCAAAAACCTGCTGGAGAGACAAAATCCCACCATTCTAGAAATGCTACGGAGGTCAACAAAAAATTACTCCAAGGGACAGAAATAGTCCCCAGGCAGCACTTTGGACATGTCCAACATTGACCAAGGCTTTGGTTAAACACATCTTTATAAGATTACAAATGCAAACACTGGATTACAGTAAAGGAAAACATATAACACATGTAGGCAGTGGTTTATGTGGAAACTGGGACGGCAGTGGCTCAGGATGTAGATTAGGTCCTGCAGTAATCAGAGGGTTGCTGGTTCAATCCCAGCTCATACTGTTGTTGTGTACTTGGGCTGGACACTTCACCCACCTTGCTGTCTTGCTTCTTTATAAGTCACTTTGGATAAAAGTGGATGTCAAATTCATAAATTATAAAATTCCAATGAAAACTGATGTCCCAAAAAACTTTGCCTACAAGAGTTTATTTTGTTTTACGAAAAGTAATTCAGTTTTATCTTTATGTACACTGAGAAAATCAAAGTTTTAGTAATAAATAAATGTGACGGCTCTCCAAAGTAAATGATGAATCGTGTCAGGATTTGTTCGCTCTCGTGCTCTGAACGTGTTTCTACCACAAAACACTTCTAAGGTGTGAACGCAGATGGAAGAAGGATAAACTATCCATTTCCCATGAACTTTTTAGAAATGCGCTAGATGAATATCAGAGAGCAGTCAGGAATTCTAGAAATAAATACTTCGCCAGCATTATTACTACCCATTCTGGGAACCAGAGGGTTTTATATAAAACCCTAAATGCAGATTTGTCAACTGATAACTCTCCAACGGTTGCAATCACAGATGATCTCTGCTCCCAATTTTTATGTTTTTTCCTAGACAAAGTCTCCAATATTAGGAGTCTAATCATTTCCCCCGGAGATGTTCTGCTACCCGTATCTGTTTGTACCGGATGCTTTGAGCGTTTTGAGCCAATCACACTGCCTGCCCTGGAGAGATTAATATCTTCCATGAAGCCAACAGGATGTCCTGATGACATTGTACCAGCCAGACTCTTCCGGAAGGTTCTTCCAGTGGTAGCCCCTTATGTGCTCAACATTATTAACTCCAGCCTTGTTTCAGGAATTATGGCCTCCTTTTTTAAACATGCTGTGCTTCAACCACTATTGAAAAAATCTGGCCTAGACCCAACTGTCCTCGGGAACATTCACCCCATTTCAAAGCTCCCCTTCTTGTCAAAAGTGTTGGAAAAGGCTGTTTATAATCAAATCATGCCCCATCTGAACAATTTTGGGGTCTTGGATACATTTCAGTCTGGTGTTAGACAACATCACAGCACAGAATCTGCTCACATCAGGGTTTTTAATGATATTATTTTAGCCACTGATTCCGGTTCCCATGTTGCCCTGGTGATGTTGGACCTCTCAGCTGCATTTGACACAGTGGACCATGACATTTTATTGTCCCGCCTTGAGAATTTGGTCGGCATTAAGGGATCTGCGCTTGACTGGTTCTGCTCCTACTTTGACAACAGGTCTATTAGAGTTAGGATGGACGACTGTTCATCTCCCTCTGCTGCTCTTCCTTGGGGCGTGCCACAGGGGTCTATCCTCAGCCCCCTTTTATTTAGCATTTATATTCTTCCACTGGGACTAATCTTTAGGAAGTTCAACATCAACTTTCATCTTTATGCGGACGACTGCCAGATTTATGTTCCCTTGAACACTTTTACCTCCATCCAGCTGCTCCTTGATTGCTTGAGTGAGGTTAAAGACTGGCTGGCAGCAAATTTTTTGCTGCCGAATGATTTTAAGACCGAGTTTATTGTTTTTACTCCTAATGGCTCGTCTTCCTCCGCTCCTGATTTTTCTGCTCTTCCTTTTAAAATTAGTCAAACAATTGTTAATCTTGGAATTAAAATAGATGTGGCTCTAAAAATGGACCTTCACGTTAATCACATGGTTAAATCATGTTTTTATCATCTGAGACGTCTTTCCCAACTAAAACCCATTCTGAATCAACGCCACCTCTAGACAACCATTCACGCTTTCATCACCTCAAGGTTGGACTACTCCAATGCAATTCTGTTTGGCATTTCAAAAGCCGCATTATCTCGCCTTCAGTTGATACAGGATGCGACGGCAAGATTTCTGACTAATACGGGCCGTCGGCAGCACATCACTCCAATTTTAGCAAGACTTCACTGGCTTCCTGTGCACTATCGTATACGTTTAAAATTTTCATTGTTTGTTTTTAAGGCATTGAATGGCTTAGCACCACCTTACATATCCGAGTTACTCACCCCACAGGACTCTCCGTTCAGGTGACCTACACCTACTACAGATTCCCCGTCTACGCTGCAAAACCCGTGGTGAACAAGCTTTTTCTGTCTGCGCTCCGAAACTCTGGAACGATCTCCCGTTGAATATCAGACCCTTCCCCTCCATTGGGGATTTTAAGTCTCGCTTAAAGACTTACTTTTATTGCCTTGCTTTTACTGCCTATCTACTTTATCTAGGTTTATTTACACTATTCTTTTACCTATTTTACTGACTTATCTTGTTTGGTACTTTGTGCTATGCTCTATCTGTTCTATTCTTTTATATTATTCTTTTAACCTTATATGTTATTACCCCTGTACAGCACTTTGGTCAGCTCACATGCTCTTTTTAAATGTGCTCTATTGTCAAATGTAAGGTGGATTTGATTTTGAAAGAGTGACAATATCTTTTAGTGTTGGCTCAGCTGGGGGGAAAAGATTACCCCAATGTGTCTGTCTGTCATGAGCAATAGAGCTAAGAATATCTCGCAGGAAGTCGGCGCTAAAATAGAACTACTTTATGCAAAGCAGTTTTCTGTCTATGAACTCTGTGTGCACTCCGCACAGCTCCAGTCAATAATTGATTAGGTCTGAAACACTGCTGAGCTATAAGACTCAGCAGCCATAGTTGTAACCGTGGTTATAAGTTGTGTTTGTAGTGTTTCGTCTCTTGATGGTTCAAGGTAAGACAGGAGTCTGGCGTCTGCTCATGTCACCGTCTGAACCCGATCCAGTGGAGGAATACAGCTCGTTCTCTGTTGTTCAGATAAGACAGCAGTGCCTCGTTCCCTGTCTGCTCGTGCGCTCTTGAGCTTTAACCAGGTTTTCAGATCCCGACAGTAACATTTATTCACCGCAGGCCAGAGCTTCCAATTTCTGAGTGGCTCCGGGAACAATCAGTCCAGAGCAGCGGTATCTGTAATGAAAGACTTTAAACAAACCAATTACATTTTGTTTTTCCTGTTTACTCTGAGATAATAATCAGCCTTTTTCTGTTCAATAATCAATTTAATTCTGAAAGATCTGTTGTGTTGTTTTAACGATTTACAGCCAGATTAAAAAATAATCCAGAGCGTCTTGTTTTTGTAATAAACCTCTTTGTTTTACAGAAGATAAATCAAATGTGCAGACACGATTTGTACAAATGATGATTTATTGTAGTAAAGGGTTTTTTTCTGTATGCGTTAATATTTCTTTCTTTTATACTTTTAGCAAAATATTTTGTGAACCACTGGACGAATTTGAAAACAACCTGCAGATTACGATTACTCAAACTTTTACGACCGACTGGCTTTAGGAGTCAGTCTAATTCAACGCATAAACCAATATTGTTAAATCTGTGGCGAGGTCAAACCGCGGCTGAAACACAAGGGGCTGGGTTCAGAAAGGAACCAGTTCCCACTGACTCCCTTGTTAAAAAAGCCACCTTCACAGCAGAAATAAGCATGTTCACAGCCTGGTTACATCTAGCTTACCATCATGACAACTCTGAGGAACAGTGGATCGTTTTGTAACTCATCCATTTAGATGTAATCAACGCTTGAAATTGAACGAATGGATTATTAGGGGCGTGTCCTTTTGATTTAAAGGTAGCAGTTGAGCTGTTAACAGCTTGCCCTAGGCCTGGGCGGCATGGCAAAAATGTCATATCACGGTATTTTTAAAAATGATATCGGTTTTACGGTATTTGACGGTATTTTTCACAAGGCCGTGATTACCCAGATTATTTTTATAAGAAAATAATTACTGCACTAGAATGGCCCGTTTTACCTTCATGTGCAGAATACCAGTTTTTCCATGTCCAGTCACAGGCAGGTAAATGCAGAAACCCCCTCAAAGTATCCTTGTCAAAAGAAAGCAGTTAAGAAAAAACTACTAGAACGATAAAATATTGCAGTCAAAATAAACTATTTTTATTGAACACATTTTGCATATAATCTGTGCAGTTAACCATCTTTATGATTTAACCATCGTTATTGCGTTGGTTATCTCGACCCACCGCTTGCTTTTTTTTAAATACAGTCCCTTTAGCGAACGCGTCTTTAATGGACGTCTGACTCTGACTGCTACTAGCCGTTTTAGCCTTGGAGGTGGAGGGTGCAGATCGAAGCTTGAGACATGCTTGGTAATCCAAGAGGAGTTTTCTGCTGAGGTGATGAAGCAAGTTGCTGGTGTTACCCCCGCCGGCTACCACCGTTGCTCGACAGCATTAGCATATAAAAGTTGTTTGCTCCACGTCCGAACTTTTAAACCCGAAAAACCTCCAAACAACAGACGTGGCTCCTCTTTTTGGAATAAGTTCTTCTGCGTTCGAAGTTTTGATGTCGCCGTGACAGCTCCCGCCAGCCGCCAGCCACCATTCTTGGTTTCACCACGCTGTGGTGTTTGTGTGTAGCAGTGAAATGAGTCCCCGCTGAAACACTTTCCTACTAAGAACGTTCTGTACGTTGTTTAGGCCTTTCACCGGTATAGCGGTATGTGAAAAATTCATATCATAACCAAAATAAACACTGGTTTTTAGTATGACCCGGTATACCGCCCAAGACTAGCTTGCCCCCCCCCCCCCCGCTTGCTCCAGGGAAGGTCTCAGCCTCACGTTAAAAGTTACAGTCTAGAAGGCAGAGGGCAGCAGAGTCACTCAACTGTGATTCTCTGGCTAAAAGCGTCCGCCACCCTCCGTTAGCTTCGGTTAGCTCTGTTAGCTCGTAGCTACACCGACACAGAGTTTGATGTGTGTCACTCATCTGCCCCTACCCTCACATCCCCACTTTCAATGGCCACGATGGCAGAGGTGGGAACCGCCCACTGGGCTTCAATTCAGTCCTTCAGAAATCTGGTGATGGTCTGGGGATGTTCGTTATATATTACAATTATAACATTGTTTTCTAGATCAAAACGACTATAATTCCACAATCTCTGAACATAAACCAACGGTTTCATAAAAAGCATCTAACATCGTGCTTTGAAGAATTAAAAAAACTTTAGTTTGTAACGCGTTTGAACTTTGTGGTGCACATGCTCAGAAAAGCTCCTCCTGTATGATTTGGTTAACTCAATGCCCACAACTCAAGCAGAAAATGGTCTTCTGTCACCAAGCAGCACTGGTTCTTCTATGTCTTCTTAACTTGTGTAAATATTTACTGCGTCTGTCTGATTTTTGATGAGGCCTGTGCTCTGGTTGGGTACAGTGTGGATAATGGGTTCTTGTCGTCCCAGGCTGAGCCAGTGATTCTGGACCTGCGGGACCTGTTCCAGCTCATTTATGAGATAAAGCAGCGGGAGGAGATGGAGAAGAAGGCCCAAAAAGACAAGCAGTGTGAGCAGGCGGTCTACCAGGTACTTTTAAAGATTTCACCTTTATGGTTTATCTCCTAATGGTCCTATCAGGTAAGACTTGAAATACCAGGGAGTGATGGAGCACCTACTTTTTGATTTATTCTGTGACACACAGTGCATGTTTCACTGTCCACCGTTTCATTTCTCTGTTTCCCGTGTTTCCTCTAATACTCGCTAAATGATTATTGGAATGCTGGGAGGTCTTTCCGTGCTTTCCTCCTACTCTTTAACTCTCCGACTCTTCTCTCTTCTGTTCTCTTTTTCCTCCCTTTTTGATCTCTCCCACTCCTTCCTGCCGGCGCGTGTATGCAGACAATCCTGGAGGAGGATCTGGAGGACCCGGTCTACCAGGTAACTCCCTGACCAATCACATCGCTGCTGTCACCTGCTGCACTTCGAGCTTGCTCCTCTGTGTGTGCACTGTGGGGAGACAGCTCCTGTTTGGGTTCGGTGTGGTAGTTGTGCAGATGTTTTTCTCGTGTAGGAGAGTTCGTGAGTCTGTGTCTCAGTGAGCGCATGCACAGCTAAAACGTGTTCGTTTCCTACTGTTTGTTGTTTTTCCTGCTGCCTGAAGTCGTCTCCACGAGTCACTTAGATCTGTTCTTTAACTGCCTTTTAATGGGAGTCTACTGACGATGCTGTTTTTGCTAATCACCTCCACAGCTTAACCACTTCTCTCTCTCTATGATCCTGTTTTCCTCCTGCTTCTCTTTGCTGCTGACGCTTTAGTACATTGTGTTTGAGGCGGGACACGAACCCATCCGTGACCAATCAGAAGAGAGCATTTATCAGGTACTCACAAGCTCATTTTGTTTGCTTGTGTCTTATGTAGCTTCAACTACAGTTCCTGTGGCCAAACTGCTGACGAGAAGTTAAACGCATTTAAGCTACAAAGATTTAATCTTCATTTACTGGCTGATCTCTACGAGCTACATTACTCTTTAATGGGATAAATGTAATGTGGCCCGCACATAAAATTAATTGCTTCTGTTTTTAACACATAAAAAAGAGGATACAGGAAATTAAAGACTTTATAAATCTGTGGAAACCTCCCAGCCGACGCTTTCCCAAGTGCCGATTCAGCTAACGCTAGTTAGTCTGGGGAGATGATTCGTCCTCTGGGTGTAGTCCTCCGAGAACGAGTTACACCTCCAAGGGATGAAGGGGGGGAGGTGCATGTGGAGGGGATGCAGTGGTTATTCTTGGCCCTTATGGAAGGCAGGCCCTCATTTTTGCACCTCCCCTCTCCTCTTTCCCGAGGAGATGAAAGAAAGCTGGGGGGGGGGGGGGTAATCACCAGCTTCTCGTTTGATCTTTAAATAAAACAGATTGAAAATAAAACAGACTGAAAATAGGGGGAAGTGCTGGCGCGTGCACCAAAACAAACACACTTACAAGCAAATCCCGACTTACACGTCAGGCTCGAGCAACGTGAGCCCCAGCCTGCCTCCGGCCACAGAGGGACTGATGTAGGAATAAAGATGGCAGCTTCTGGAAATAAACATGAGAGAGAAGTAAACAAGGCAGTGACAGGAGGAACGTGCTGGATAGATGTCCACGTTTTTCATCAGCAGGATCTTTTTCATTCAGACTGATTAGTTAACAGCAGAGCCCGACCTTCAGAGGGAGGAGCAATAGGAGCTGTTATGATTCAAACGAGCGCCATGCTATCACATCATCTGTGTCACACAGACAAAACTATCTGGCCGTGTGACGAGAGGTATTACATGTCTCAACATATGTGACACTGTGAGTTATTACATGTCTGTGGCTGTGATCAGCAGGCTGGATAAGGCCTTTATCAACCCAGCAGATGAGCCTTCACGCGACTGATTTTAATCCCGATCGTCCCAGCCCACACCCAGAAGCAGGACTAGCTAGTGATCTGGTTCCTGAAGGGATTTGTGTTGGCCGTGTTGAAATGCTGGAACGGTCCCGTGATGCTGAGGTAACTGGCTCTTCTGGCTGCTCTCTGAATGTGTTGGTCAAACGTGTAGGTTCCCACCAGTCAGCAGAAGGAGGGGGTCTATGACGTCCCCAAACGACACCCAGTGAGTGACCGCTGTGTCTGACCACCTATCTCAGCCTGCCTCCCCCTCTCAGACAAACCTCTCAGCTGCGTCGCCCACACGTAGATGGTTTCTCTCCTATTCCACAGCTTTGATGAGAAGCTCTAATTTTGGCTAACACACGCCCCTCACGGTGAATTTGAACACCTGGTTTCTCCCTGAGAGGTTTGCTGGGATCCAGTGCTTTGTGTGCTGTGCTGGTGTACTGCTTGTGCTGTAGCCAGTGGTGGCCGGCGTCCTCCTCCTGCCTGTCCTCCTCATCCTTCGCGGTGCCTGTTTCTTATGGTGAACTTGGATATTGTGTGTTTGAATGTGTGGCGTGTCAGTCTGTGCAGTCACGCATGCCCAGCTGTGGTTCCAGTGGTGAGTCCGGTAAAAGCATGCATGGCCGTAGCTCAGACTGCACTGAACTTATGTTTTGTCTTGGCTCTCTTTTACGTGATGAACTCCTAAAATGTGCATGTGCCTCTCTCTCTCTCTCTGTATATATATATATATATAAAGTGAAACGTTTGCAGCACAGATTTATAGTTGTGTTTGTGTGTGGGTGTTAAAACCTGTTACAGTCTGCCGGTGCCTATAATGAAATATGACCTTCACCAGTGTCACGCTGCACGATATCTCATCTGCTCTTTATCCCTCCATAAAGCTGGTAGTTATACTGCTGCCTGATTTCATCTTCTAAAATTTCCACGCTCACTATAGTCAGTGGACACATAAAAGTGGATGTCACATGTGGCTATAGTATCCCATTCTCCGTCTAAACCTGGACCCCCTGCCAGCTACAGTCCCAGTCTGTGGGTTTTGGTGGAATCGTTCTCAGTTTTCCAGCTGCTTATTATCCACAGATTTGGTAAGAAGCTTACAGGCACCCCAGTGGTTCTGTTCTCTCCTCTCCCAGCCCACGACACATGCTGGTTTCTGGATTGCTTTTGTGTCAGTAGGTGTCTGAGAGTAACCCGATCCAAGATGTCTCCCTTGTTGTGCCACCAATTGGCCCGGTGGTCCTTTGTGGTTCTGATGCTGGTGATGGTTTCAGATGCGGTGTGCCGCCCGGCCAGTCAGAAGCACTGACTGTGAGCCGGGATGATAGGAACAGATTAGAGATATGAGATTCCTTTTCAGGTCAAACAACTTCTGATACATTTTGAAGATTCTTTAACTTGATTTTGAGATAAATCTCATCTCATCTCACTGATGCTGTGGTCCTCTTCCATGTGAGTGTGTGTGCTCATTCAGCCAGTGATGCCAGCCACAGCTTTTACTTTCTGCCCTCACAGTGTTGCATTGCATGTTTTTGCAATAGAACATGGATGGATGATAGCCGGCACCAAACATGTTGACTGCAGGACATGAACCTGTTGCCAACAGGAGCTCCGCAGTAAATCAAAGTGTATTCTCTCCTCATTATCAGCGTGTGCGATATCAAGGGATTGCAATAAACTGCAGACAAAAAGTGTATGCCAGTAATGAAGATGGCTATCAGACAGACCTGCTCTATCCTGAGTGTTCATTTGATCTTGATGATGGATGGGATGCAATAGCCACACAATTGTAATGTTTTACTGCTATTGTTCAGCCCAGCTGTACTATTGAAGTATGTCCCGGCCAGATATTGGAGCCGAGGGTGACCGGAGGAAGCTGCTGGCTCGTGACCACGGTTTTCACTCTCGGAAGAATTTCCCTGTCCTCTCAGCGGGAGCCACAGTGGCATTAGATGAAATCTGTGTATGTGTGCACAACACACCTGGGATGAAATGATCCCATCAGCTCAAATGTGACCTCCTGTTCACAGCAGGCTCCTCGGCTGTTTACCCTGTCACCTTCTTAAACGATGGCAAATCAATAAAACACACACACACATCCACCCAAAAGGCCATTCCAATCTACTGAGCTCTTGATCTTGTAAGACCTGAGAGAGTCTGTAGAATCAACAGAAGCCGCCGCCGTAGACTCCACATGTAGAGGTCAACACATTTCCACAGGGCAAACACATCAACTCGTCTCAAACACTGGATTACCGACATGTGATCTGGGATAAATTTCACTCGGGGTTGGTTTAGCTTTGGCGTTTAAGCAAAGGTTAGCATGCACGTGTGGTGTAGGTCGGGTTAACTTTGTGTGTACGACGGAGAGCTGAGTCTGGATCACCTCATGTTCCTGACTCATTTCTTTCTGACACACGTTATTTATTCATGAACTCTGGGAGGAGTTGGAGTTGCCGGCAGTTTCGTTCGTATCTTTAAAAGTGATTTTTTTTTCTTGTTGTTTGAAGTTGTGTTGTGACCGGTCGACGGTATTTACGCTGCTCGCCAGCACGATCGGTCACACGTCAGGGAATCAGCAAGGTGGTGTTAATTAAAGGGGATGCATTAATTGCATGCAGAACACATGTGCACAGGTAATTACCGTTTCCCTGGAGATGGCTAATTTATAGGTTGTGGCTGCACTGATGAGGACTCTGGGCTGGGCAAAGAGATAGTGAGAGCGTCTAATGGGCACAAAGGGATAATTGGCAGGATGAGACACAGAGAGAGTGAAGACAGAAGGACAAATCGAGGGCTGGTCAGCTGCAGACTGCAGCCATCACCAGGAATAGCTGATACTGTGTGATTCAGTAGCTGTAGTTAGAGAAAACACACACACACACACACACCTACAGATTCATGTGTTTCATCCACTAGATTAAAATGAACAATTAGGAGGTGAAAAACTTTCAGTGGAAAAATGAGCCGTGCTTTTAGAGCTGATTACTGCGGGGCCATGTGTTACTGTTTCTCTGTGTCATCTAATGATGGCCATATCTCATGCTTTCATCCAATGAAGGTACCACACTCAATAATATTGTTCTGCAGCAAATATTGCTGTGGCCTTGCCAGATCAGCCTGCACATTGTGCCAATGCTGCAGAGAGGGATGGGGGACGCTGTCGTCATTCTGGTGAAGCTGAAAACCGTTTCACAGGAAGTTCAGATGAAGAGGAAGCATCATGTGTTTAGTTTACCGCAGCAGCAGCAGCAGCAGCTCTTCTTCTCTGTAACAAACGTTCCCTACAGCGCTCTTTCTGGAATGATGGTCATCCGGCTTCTGTTTGTGTGTCTACCTGCTTCTCTGTCCTTAACTGGCTTGGTTCCTGGTGGGGCTGCGGCAGAGATGCTCCAAGGCCCATCTGCTGATATCGCTGTGTCTCAAATAACTCAAATAATTAAGAGTTCAAAGGTTTTATCTTGGTTTTGAAAGTAAGGTCTTAATCGGCCGCTCGGATGTTTGTTCTGAGATCTGATACTTTTGCATGGTTGTCCACATAATAATGCAAATGTGACTGCCAGCACACTCCAGTGTGAGCAGTCTGCCCCTGTTAAGCTGCATCCCAGCCACATGAAGTAAATATGGATGCTGCACATGTCAGCCATCACCTCCCATGCTGGATTTTGACATCTGTCACATTTCAGTGATGGTAAAGTCAACTGTTCAGACTGACGTCACTTTGAACAAAGCTGGGTTGTGCTACTTAGAAGGTCATGGATTTAATCTGAAATAGGTCACATATATGTGCAAAAAGGCTATTTGGGCCCCTTCTGTCTGCAGCTGGAGTGCAGCACCAGTCTGAGAGTTCTCCACTCTTTTCTTCTGTCTTTGAGTGTGTGAGGATTAACTAACGTGTGTGTGTGTGAGAGAACTGTGCCATCCCACCTGCCATCTAACACTGGGGTTTGGATTGCAGAATGGACATGAAAACACCCCCCACCACCACCACCACCATCATCATTATCATGAACAACCTCTCCATCGAGAGCCGAGAGAGCAGCAGCAGAAGCAGCAGGCAGTTGCAGATCTGATAGACTTAGACCTGGATGTAGTGACTCAGGTAAGGAGCTATGCAAACATACGAGCAGGTGTTGTTTTTTGTTTGTTTTTAAAGAGATCTCACGGTCGTGAAGGTTAGTCGTCTCCCTACATGAACTACTCCTTTAGTCATGTCCCCAGATGGGCTTTTGTCTCCACTTCCTGATCTCTGCTGCACCTCCTGTTCTCCTCTAGTCTAAAGTGACCACAGCTGTTGACCTCTGTCATTTATGAATAAAACATGCACCTTCACTGTTTCTATAGCAACCGTGTTCAACCAGGAGTGAGTTGGAATACGTTAGTGGTGCACTCTTGTGTTCACACCTGCATGGAAGAAACTGCTGCAGAAACAGACGTTTGTCTCCCCGCGACGTGTTAATAAAACACTCATAATACTCTGACATCATCACGGCGAGCCGACCTCAACGCCCCTCCGCCGCAAACATAAAGAACTTATTGAACTGCGTGAAGCAGCGGTGGACAGAAAGTCTATAGATGTCCAACTTAGTGTGAAGCTGCGACGCTCGCCTCGGTGCAGTGGCATTTAATCATTGTTGGAACTTTCTGTTGTTGAAAAAGCTCATATTCAGCAACAAGTAGGTGAGATTATTCTACCCCACGTGGGAAAACGGCATCTTAAAGTGTGTTTTTGTGAATTTAATCTCTCCGTGTTGTTAGTCACTGCAGATGTGACATTATCTGTCTTAGATTCGTTTATCTTTCCCAGTTGTCTGCAAACAGGCAGAAAACTAACTTCTCTGCTCAAAAGCATGATCGCAGATCCATCTTTCTGATAAGTCCTGTGTGTGTGTGTGTGGGGGGGGGGGGGGGGGGGGCTGTCTGTGTGACCTAAAAGTGGAAAGATATTCAAGAACATTCATTATCTGGTTAAAAAAATATCTGCATCCATGATTTATGCAAATCTCCAACCATGATTTCAAGGCTTAAATTCTTTTATCAACTAAAAATAGGTTCCTTTGCTCCCCACTGGCCTAAAGATGGCATTAATGTGCGAAAATGAGCGAGATACCGAGGAGTAGGATCATGGGAAGGCTGTGGAAGGAAACGGGGAGATACAGAACAAATTCAGATCAAAAAGAGAGCCGGCTCTCTTTGATAGTTATTCCCTCTGAGACGCAACGCTCGACGTCTACAGGAGGAAAACGTAACGACTCGCCCTGAAGGAGACTCGGTACAGTAATGAGGTTAGGGAGGTGGTTTTGCTCTGATCTGGAATCAGCTTTATGGAAAGAATCCTTATTATCATAAACGGATGAGGAACAATTGTGAGGACTCAGTGGGTGGGCGTGTCATCATGATCATTCCATCTCATTATCCCATCTCTCCTCACCTCTGTGTTGCTGCCGCAGGTTCCAGGTAGGAAACAGTAGCATGCCTAGCTGGTCTCGTGTTGCATGCTCTGTGATGCACGCTGCACCAGAAAGCAAACTGGTTCTCATGTCTGTTTCCGGACTAGTGCAGCCGTCATCTTTGTCAATGTTCACTCCTTCTGATTCTCAGAATATCAGCCAATTAGAGATTTTCGGAGACATGTCCACACCACCTGACATAACCTCTCCATCGGTAAGTTCACATTTAATGAGTTCAGATTTATGTTTCCAGTGAGCCGTCTCGTTTTGGTTGCCTCTCCCTGACCGTACCTCTGCCCCACTCAGACCCCTGCCTCCCCCGCCAACACCCTGGACCCCTCACAGGGCCTGCAGCCTCCCGCCGAACTGTTTGCTCCCTTCAATCCCGCGTCTGTGCCCTCGGGTAAGACCTCGCTCGTTTTCTGCTTAAGTACGCCGCTGCTACACGCGGGGGTTACACACACGACAGGAGACGAGGAGATGCAGTCAAATCAGAGGATTCGGAGGACAGAGAAATGAGGGGTTGCTGGAATAAATAGAGATGGAACAGAATTGAAATGCAGATGGGTGGGGTGGGTGTGTGGCTGCAGAAAAGATGGTGTGGGTTGTGTGTGGAATATAAAACATGCTATTAGCTGGCTGCTTCAGATGCTGCTGATTTACCTGTGGCTGAGTTAGAAGCAGCGGTCAGAGGAAAGATGTTCTGCCATGTGCAGGACTCGAATTTGATCTGGTAAAAAAACATCATCTCACACTTTCTCCATGATCTTTTATTTACTCCCTTCCTCTGTGCCTTTGTCAGAGCAGCCGAGGTGAAATGTCAACCTCTTCTCCTGTAGCTGACCACCGAAGGCCAGAACCCGGGGACCAGCGAGTGTGCAATAAGAACTACCTTCTCCTGATGAGTTTGAGTGATTTTAATGAGCGTGTGTTGAGCTCTGCCTTTACGTAATGCCTCGTTCTGGAGGTGATTATTATAGTTCCCCATGACCATTAAGAGACACGGCATTAGCTGCAGGCAGAAGTAGGGCAGCGCTCTCTGGTGATGCATGTCTTATTATCTTTGTGGGCTTCTGCGGAGAAGGAAAGCAGCAGATGTGGGGATTCTAATCATTTCTTACTCCCCAGTGACTTTTTTATATGATAAAATGTTGATGTGATCCTACATGTTTCCTTTACTAGGTTACGTGACCATGGGAGCGGTACCTCCGGGGCACTGGTCCCAGCAGGCGTTCGCTGCCCAGCCGCCACTGGCCTTCGGGGTCCAGTCCCCTCTAGGTCCCGTAGCCCAGGTGCTCCCGGGTGGACAGCCTCTCATCTGGGGCCAGGCCAACATCTTCCCCGCCACCCAGCAGCAGTGGGCTGCCATGGCAGCTGGAGCCTTCCCCCCCACAGCCTACCTCCCTGCTCAGCCTGTGGGCACTCTGCCTGCCGCCATGTTCCAGACCCTCACCCCCGTCACGACTGTGACTCCAGCCAGCGAGAGCCTTTCAGGTGCTGGAGTCGGTGCCTCGGCTCCGTCTCTGTCAGCGTCGTCGAGTCCGCAGCACGGGGAGAGGTCTAAGAAGATGGGCAAAGAGCTGTTCAAGGTGTGGAAGAGGGACAGAAGGATCTAGAGATGCTGTTATTAATACATTATGAACTCTTGTGATTACTGCTTAAAGGGAAAACACACACTACAGGTTTAAAATCGATATCAGTCCCATGTAAAACCTCTCCTGGATCGTTTAAGCATGATCTTGCTTGATTCATCACAAGTTAAATTTCTAAATAAATTTTTGTCCTTTATTAAAGCTGATTTTATTGGTATTCTTAATATTTTTCATTTACTAAAGAACAATTAATAAACTGAGGAAAATAAATTTCAAACAGTCAAAATTACTCTGATTTTACCAACAGCTAAAAAATAGTAATCTCAGAAATTAAAAAATATTAAAAACCTGCAATTATCTTCATTTTAATTTGACTAGATTACTAATATTCATCAAATGTGGAGGTAAAACATGAGTGAGCATGCACCAATTAGGAGATTTACAGTTCTGTTACAGCTCTGACCTGATGATATCAACTTTGGTCAATTTTGATTTATTTTAAAGAACTATAATTAACTTTTTCCCCCAATTCATTTAAAAAGTGGATTCTTGCTATAAAAATGTTTGCTAATGTTAATTAGGACTTAGTTATTAGTTCACTGACATAAAAAGGTCAGATTCTCTTATTGCACCTTCGGTATGATGCATTCACAGACCTGAACATCAATCTGAATTTGAGTTTTAGACTGGCCAAATCATCACTAATGGCTGATTATTGAACTTTGGTGACCTCTGGCCACCTAAACACTAAGATGAGTCACTTCCTGCAGCTTTCCCTGAACCGAGCGGTCCTGTCCTTTCAGGATTTCCAGCTGGCCAAGCCTCCAGCCATGCCATCTAAGAAGGTTGAGCAGCCCAGCCTAACGGCAACCACAGAGGCATTCAGCACTTACTTCAGCCGCGTGGGCACCGCCCAGGACACGGACGACTGTGACGACTTTGACATTTCTCAGATGAATCTCACGCCGGTCACCTCCACAACGCCGTCCACCAACTCCCGTGAGCTCCACGCCATCCTAGCTGTGTGACGAGTGTCTCTTTGTGCGTGTAACCCATCTGTCCTCTCATGCAGCGCCCACACCGGCTCCCCGGCAGAGCTCTCCATCCAAGTCATCAGCCTCTCATGTCAGCGACCCCCCCACGGACGCTACTGACCCCCCCACAGACGACTCGTTTGGAGAAGCCGAGGGGAGTCCAAGTCGCAGCGGAGAGGAAGATGCTGTAAGTGACCGCATGTCTGCTTATGCTGCCATCACCCGCACAGGGCGTTCATATCTGTTGATAAATCGCCTTTGTGGCGGCGGCGGCGGCGGACCAGGTAATCACTCTGGCTGA
>NC_091748.1:41541706-41546706 GCF_043380555.1 Nothobranchius furzeri | reverse complement strand
AACATGAGCACAGGTGGTGATGGTATCGATCACAGGTGTGTTTGTCTGGGAAATAGCTGAGCCTATTGCACGTGCGCGTGTGTGTTTTTGGCCATGGTTGCCCCCCCCTCACCCCCCCCCCACCATGCAGCTCTGACAGACATATGTTCAGGCGAGTGGGAGCGTAAGTGTTTTTCTCGGGTGACCTCATCATGTCCAACGAACGCTGTCGAGTCTCAGCCGTGAAATGGCCAGCTTCCACGGTTCGCTGATCAATGTCGCATTGCTCTCCTCGTCTCGCAGCCTAGCACACACACGCACACACACACACACACACACACACACACACGCACACACACACACACACACACACATCCACATTTACCAGCCAGATCAGATACTTTGGCCTTCAGGTTGTGCCTCGCCAGCACATCACTCACACCTCCGTCGAGGCACCCCTCACTCTGTGGGCTGGTTGGTTGATGGAGCTGAGGCGGCCTCGCCTGGCAGCGACATTCAGATGATGCAGGGTGACACTGCTGGGCTGTAGCGGTGGCGCAGAGGCTGAGCGTGAGTGTGTGCTTGCTGTCACCGCTTGTCTCAGCCTCTTTGTCACTTCTCAGGGCTGCAGGCCCTACTTTCTGCTGACTGCCTGGCCTCCAGTACATCTACATTTACAACTCAAGCCAGAGCCTCGAGAGGAAACTGATGTTCCAGCCTCAGCCTTTTGATTTTGAAGGAATTTTTAAATTTAAGTGAGTGATGATGGTGTAAAAGTTCATTTATTTCAGTAATTCAATTTAATAGGTGAAACTAATAAATGAGAAGTTAGATATATCAAGCCTTTATTTGTTATGACTGTGGTGATTATGGCTAACAGCTTATGAAAACCCCACATGTATCATCTCAGACTATTAGAATAATGTGAAAAGATTAAATATTCTAGACTCAAAGTGTCACACTCTAATCAGCTAATGAATCCAGAACACCTGCAACGGGTTCCTGGGCCTTTAGATGGTCTCTCAGTCTAAGATGGGTTACTGCAAATAACTTTTACATCACATTCTCATTTTTCCTGTTTCACCTGAATATCAGTGATCTTGATCGATTTCTTTTGACACTAAAATTTAACTTTTATATATTTTTGAGGAGTTCATTTACCAAATTTGATCTCTTCATTTTTATAAAAGAAAAAAGGAACCTATGTTTTATTTCAGGTTATAATAAAGTTTGGTGACGTTGATCAAAAATGGATTTTATCTGTTTATGTGACCTTTGTCTGTTTTCACTCCAGGTAATGATAATAATAATAATAATAATAATAATAATAATAATACATTCTATTTGTAAGCTCCTTTCAGGACCCTCACTGTCACTTTAACAAAAATTACAGGTTAAAACACTTTTTAAGTTAAAACTACAAATCAAACAGTTAAACAGACACAAGTTATAAATGAAAACAGTAAAATGCTAAAATACTAAACTAACTATTCAAGTTAAAGTTATCAACAGATAACTCATAAATAACCAATCAAAAGATCATTATCATAAAGATATGCATTGCATATTGACATATTAGGTTCAATCTACATAATATAGCAGTAGGAAGTACGTAGTCAAGCAAATGTTTGCGGTTACATTAGGTATTAAAGCCTGCCTGAAAAAAAAAGAGTTTTCAGTAGTGATTTCTACGGGGCCATACGGATGTGTGATGGGATAATATTCCATAGCCGTGGAGCCTGCGAGCCGCAAGGCCTGAGGCCCATAGAGGATAGACGGGCTTCAGGTATGAAAGCAGATTACTGGAAGTTGAGCTTTTTAGAGGTTTGGGGGTGCTGAGCATCCAGGGAGGTGCTCAGCCAGGCGAGATAAATTTAGCTGTTTTGCATATTTGAACAAATTTTCATTCTCACATTTGTGAAAGCAAAGAAAATGTGTGTGTTTCACAAATCATAAACTATATTTAACAAATTCTGCTATCAATGTAGAATAATTTGGTCCCAACTTTAGGGGTGAAGCACCCCTAAAGTTGGGTAGAAACTCGTATGTTTCACTCTCGTCAGTTCTGGGATCAAGCAGACCGTCCACCCATGGGCAGTTTGGTTGCAGTATATTATACAGCTTGGTCAAAAACAGCTGAAACTGTGAGATGTTTTTAGACAACGAGAGGATGTTGGTGTAACAGGTGACGAGACCACATCCCATTTGGATCGCTGTAGTTCATTTAAAGCTTAGACAAGGTAAACAATGGTGGACCTTAAACTCCTGAATGTAAATTTAGAATCCTGTCATAGTTGTTTACATTTGAAATATTATGATTTTACAGCTATTTTTATTATACACTCTAACATTAGAACTGTCGAAAACTCCCATATCTTTAGGAAACTACTCTTACCCCACCGCCTTTTTATCTCATTCACAAATACAACATCAAAGCTGAAGAGTTTGCCTTTTCCTGCCCAGTAGGTCTCAGTGATAAACGTGGCGTGAGTTCATTTTAAAACCAGAGTTTAGGGTGCGGATCACTGTAAACCCATTATTTAATTATTATTTCTGGTTATAATCAGCCACTGTGAGTTTTTCATGCAAGCTGAACATGAAATAGTCTCCTACACTTATCTCCTGCATTAGCTTCTGATAGAACATAGACGGTGAAACTCTGGGATTTGAAAGCCTGACAGATCTAATCACACTGTCACTAACATTCATGGACTCACAACGGCAAAGGCTGTTGTTGGTTTAGTGTTCAGGAAACATCAGAGGACGTCTTGATTAGTAGAAGCTAATCGTTAGCGTTAGCACTGTCACCACGTGGCAGAAGCTTCTCCAGACGTGTTATTTGTGGAGATAAAACATTAACGTTGCAAGTCAGTGGTAGAGTCACATTTCTGTTACCCAGTCCAAGGTGAGATGTCCAAATATCAGGAAACAAGAGTCCAAATCCTGCCGTCTGACGCTCAGCTGTGGTGTGGCTCACTTCTAGCTCCTAGCTCCACTCCAGTACAGCTCACAGGGACCACCATAAATGTGTTGCTCAAATGAGTTTCCCACACCTTAAAGAGCGTGAAATCCACACACCCACAGACTTCAGTTGCAGGCTCTATTGTTCTCCTCGTGTTGGTAGTTAAGGGTGGTTTTTACTCAGCATTAATTACTGCTGAAACAAAAGTTCACCTTTGACCTTCAGCATTGTTTTTGGTCCAATATTTCTTGGGATGGGACTTCCACATGAAAAAATGTGGATTTTCTTGAAGGTTATACAAAGTTAATTTGGGGGTGTTGTGCAGTAGTTGCAGTGGCACTCTTTAAAATGTCTTTCTATTCTGTAATATCATGCAGCTTATCCATCTATTTCAACTTAGTTATAAAAGAAAATAGACAAAAACCTCCATAAATCCCACAGGACACAACAAAAACAAACCCCATTCTCATTTTCCCCGACTTAGCTTTTTGCATCACTCCTAAGATTCATCAGAAAGGTTGGTGTAAGATTCTTGGGCAGTAACGTCCTCTCTAAACTTCTCATCATCTCTCTCTTCAGTGAATATCAGCATCACGTCCTCTTCGAGAACCTACAGCTAGAGCCCAACCTCTAAACGCTCCACTCGTGTTGGCTGTGTGGCGGGTTGAGGGACTGTCTGTAATGGTGTGTTTGGTAATAACGGACCCGTTGTCAGTGAATGCAGCAGGCTTGGTGCTCTGGCTGAAGGGTGTTCCATCATCTTCTGTTGTCTTCTGGCTCAGTTGGGGAGAATTTCAGACATGATGACTCATAACTGGTTTATACCTCTGATTCATCCTGGTCCAGTAGGGAGCCTGGAGTGGGAGCGAATATGCATGTCAGTGCACAGTGACTCACACACACAAACAATAACTTTCTCGTTCGCGCACGCACACACACACACACACACACACGCACACACACACACACACACACACACACACACACACACACACACACGCACACACACACACACACACACACACACACACACACACACACACACACAGGAAAGGGTTTATAGTGTGAAGGATGAGCTGACTGCAGGTCTGCTTTGGGGCAGTGTGCTAGTGACACCTAGTGGCCGTGTTAGGCATGAGAACAGACCGGCTTTGGACTTAATGACTCTGGTGTTTGAGATTTCTCCTTTTATTGTTTTTGATGATCAGAGGAAGTGCAGAGGTCAGACATTAAAAATTATGTCAGGTTTTAACCAAACATAAAAAAATAAAGTTTTTCTCTCTCGTTGACAGAAGGGGAAGGACCCTCTCTACGCCCGGATCAACAAGGGGAAGAAATAAAGAGACGCACAGGAAGACAAACCTGACCAGCACTGAGTGATCAGGAGGAGAACCCTTTACCTCTGAGTGTGTGTGTGCATATCTGGCCAAGCCCTTCCTCTCCCCCCTCCTGCTAACAACCTCCCAGGAGGACCTTCAGTGCTCCCACAGCCCGCCTCCTCCTCTCTGCAGTATTTCCTCCTCCTAAGAGGAGAGAGCCATCTGACTACAGGCAGGAGGGGCATCAATCACTGAGATGGATCCAGCTCTCCCTCTCTGCTGCGCTGTCTCCTCCACTCCTCTCTTCTCCCTTTGGCGACTCACACCCAGCCTTACAGACAGAAGCCACTCCCCTCTCTTCCTGTATCCCTTCTTCTTTCGCTCTCACACACTTTCCTCTGCCTCCCATGTCTGGCCAGAGACTCTGCTGCCAAGAAGAGACTGAGTCAAGCAGTGCCTCCCTGTCTCTGACACACACACACACACACACACACACATGGACAAGCATGTACTCATTCTTTTAACAGGCAGAATCTACACCTGTAGCCAGGAGATCCCACAGGAGGAGCTAGACTCTTTAACGGGATGGGCCGTGATCGGGATCACTGCTTCGGATCGGTGGATTCTGACACTGATTCTCCACGTGTGAGTGTCTGCTGGATCGCTATGCAGAAACAGACTCTCTGGGAGCTGCTCACACACCGACGACATAAACACACACACACACACACAGACAGGGC
>NC_091748.1:41506706-41536706 GCF_043380555.1 Nothobranchius furzeri | reverse complement strand
TTACAATTAGTAAATAGTTGAGGGTTGTTCAAATAAAAAAATAAAGACTGAACAATCATTCATACCCTGGTAGAGATCTGTCCGTCTTCGTGGTCACTGTCTTCAGACATAAGCCTTCTGGGACACCTAATAGATCATGTTGATTTTCTTTGAGGCATTTCCATAATTTCATGCTTCCCCGTTCCGTTATCCGCTTTCACCGCGGCGCTGCGCTCCGTTTCAATCAGGCTGTACAGCAGGATTTCCCCTCGTAGCGATATTTTCCATAACTCTGATTGCTTCATGCTATAAATCGTTGGAAAGATGCTTTTATGTACTTTTAGGAACCGTTGGGTTTTTTGAATCTGATCAGCCATTCAAAAGTTATAAAACGGAGCATTTATAAATGACAAACTCAGCACGTCTCTGAATCTGCGTTGTGATTTGTTGCCCTCAAGACAGGGAATCCCGGTGGCTACCGTAAAGTACCTACATGCACGAAAAGCCCCATTTTTAATCTTTTCAGCACTTTTGGAATTTTAATGATATCTTGAACGGTTCAGGAATTATGGTAATGAGAAGTGTCCAACCCCGTCTGCCGCGACAGGTTGGTAATAAGAATATTGTGGCATTAACAGAGGGATGCCAGCGGTCAGGGCTAGGAGGCCCCCCAACACAAGGGGGCTCCAGGCAGCCGCCGACCTATGCCTAATGGTAAAACCGCCACTGATATATAGGTGTGTGTGATTTTAAATGTATACAAACACGGTACTGTATTATCTGGGACCATGATAGTTAAATGAAAGCAGGCATCAGTCAACCAACCAAAGTAGATCCTGCAGCCCTCTGTCTCTTCACACCTGTCACTGTAAACTCCACATGTCACCAGAGTGAAGGTGTAAGAGTGTTTTTGTAAATAATACCTGTGTGTGCAAATACTTCTGCATCATCCCGGCCCTGGGATTTTGACCGGCTCTCCTTTAGATTAGTATAGAAATAGCAGCATTAGTAGATTGGTAGATCAGCCTGATTTTACACATTTACTGACTGGCTCCCTTGTTTTAGTTTCAAAAACAAAAAAGGACACAAGCTAATACTTTTGAAGATTCCAGAAACTAGTCGAGTCCGTGACTCATTGCGCGCGCACGCACATCCAGACTGGTGACATTCCAGAGGAACAGAGAGCAAAAAAAGAAAGAAACCAATAGCTCATAGCCTTCGCGAGTTACGCTAACTGGGCCAGAACCCGTTTGCCGAGCTGGACTCTGTTTTTGTTCCTCACTTCCAGATGAGAAGGGGGGTTTCTGACTCGGCCTCATTCCTGAAACCATCTCCCGAGCGCGTGGGACGCACACTTGTCTCGGTGGAAGGAGAGACGCACACGGAAGATTTCTTTTCAGCACAGGTGTATATTTTGACCGGACTCGCGATGAGAGGCTGAAGAGGAGGAGGACTGATCTGGTTAGTTTAGGACGTGTTGTAGTTTCCGTGGATTGTAAAACTCGCCATGGAGGATCAGGTAAGTCGTCCCAAATAGCTCCAGTCCCTTTATGTCAGGATTTGTGTTACATTACACTTAAAATCTATTTAGAAATGTCACTTCACCCAAATGTTTTCGTTCTCTCTGACGTCATCAGCATCTGGACTTGTTGAGCAGGTCGGCTGAAGGGAATCAGCTCCATCTCTCCAGAAATCATCTCCCACGTTTTTAAAAAGTTTTTAATTATAAAATTATCATCTCAAGTAATCCCAAGTATGAGTCTCAGGATTAGATAACTCCAGATCTGAAACCTCTGTAGTTGAGCTGTGTTGTTACGACCGGTCTAATTCTGTAGTGAAGATTTTTGTTTCATTTTATTTCTCCTTATTACGCATCAGCCGTGTAAACAAAGCTGTGTTGGAGTTTTGTTTCAAACATGAAAATTGATCTAATCTTAAAATGTTGAACTGATTTTAATAAAATGCTGATGAACATTCAAAAAACGAGCCCAAAACTCTTAAAGGAAGGAAAAGGTGATTTTCTTTCTCTGTTTTATGTAGTGGTTCAGTTTAGGATCCTCAAAATAGAAGAATAGTTATTGCTGGTGGAAGCGTGCGCGCGCGCGCACACACACACACACACACACACACACACACACACACCACTAAAGAGCCACTTGTTATTAATTTGGTCTAATTATTATTAGTTTCCTATTTCTCCTTAGGCTCAAACATAATTTTTAAAGGTCATTAGAATTCTGAACACCTTCTCAAGATGTTTGTTTTTCAAGGCCCACGGTGGACACTGACCCCAGTTTCTGCATGTTTGCATCACATGTTTCCTGTCTTAATAAAAGTGTAAACAAGGTCCGACTCGGAGTTTGCATCTGAAGATTTCTGTGTTCAGCAGGGAGACCAAATGGACTTTCAGTCCGTGAGGGCCATGTTCCAGGAGAAAGAATGCGTCATGGGGCAACCTAAGAACAAACCTTTTTCCTCGGATAAACCTAAAGTTGGCCCCCCTTCCCAGAGCCCCACTTATCTACCTGCAGGTGCACGCCCCTCCCTGCTCACTTCCATAAACCACGCCTTGGAAACCAACACAGTGAACGCCCCCCGAGTTGTCTTCAGGGAAGAGAAGAAGGAGAGCAAAAAGCCTCTTGTGCTGACTAATTCCAAAGCAAAAGACAAACCTGACAAGAAAGTCAAGGAATCTAAAGACAAGACAGCAAAAGAAGATGAGGAGAAGCTCCTCGACAATTTGTCGGATCAGAAGGAGAAGAGAGAGAACGGTAAGGACAAGAGATTCCCATCCCTCCTGAATCAGAAGGAACCGGCAGCAGTGCTGGTTGAAGCGTCGGCACCACCCAGAGCCCCAACAACAAAGAAGAAAGGCTTTCATGTTCTCAAGAAGAGTGCGAAACGAGACTCCACAATGATCTCCGATCCAGTCTTAGACACCTCAGGTTTTGATGTTTCTGGACCTGCTCCACTGATCCCAGTTTCTTCTGATGCTGGAAGTGTGCAAATGGAGCCTCTGTACTCGATACCAAAAGCCCGCCCACTAATGAAGACGACCTTACCTGAACCCAGTGCTGCCGTGGACTTGACCCCACCCTCCTTTACCCCTGACTTCTGTCCACCTCCTGCCGTCACCCCAGAGGTCCCTGTTCTGACAGTCTCAACCCCGGAGAGTAAACCCCCAACTCAGATACCAAGTCCTGCCCCTCCATCTACTGCGGCTCCTGTCCCTCCAAACCATGGAACTCCATCCCTTCTACATGTCGGTCCTCCTACCCGTCCATCCTTTGCTGCTCCTCCCCCTCCAAAGCGTTTTACTGCTACCCATCCAGCTGTTGCCTCTCCCACCCGTCCAACCTTTCCTGCTCCTCCCCCACCTAACTCTTCACCTTTTGCTGCCTCTGCTCCTCCAAACCGCAACACCCCTTCCCCTCCACCTATTGCTGCACCTCCTCCAAACATCAGGGCTCCCAACTCTCCACCTACTGCTTCACCCACACCTCCAGATGCTGATTCCCCAGCCCCTGATCCATCACTTTGTGTTACACCTGACCCTAGACCAGGCCTTGCTCTCGCCGATCCATTTCTTGTGGCCTCTGCTCCATCCCTCTCCCCTTCTGAACATCAGCGTGCAACAGAGGTCCATGCAGAGGCTGTAAATGTAGCTTTAGTGAAGAAGCCTCCTTCCAAAGAGGTTGACCCTCCTTCCTTGGAGTCACCCGGAGGTGAACATCCCATCTCGGCTCTTTCAGTCCTGGAGAGGGCAGAAGACAAGGGCCCTGGAAAGAAAACATCTCCAGGAGATCTAAGGATTTTAAACGCTCTGGAGAATTCACGCAAGAAAAACGGCAGGTGAACATCCATAATCCTCTCTCAGTGGTTTAAAGTCACTATGGTTTTTTAACTTGTTGTCATGATTGTAACCCCTCTTCTGTTTTCAGTCCCTTGTTGATCTCTCCTCGCGCCACTCCTCCACCTGAGGAGCGTCCTCAGGAGGACCCCACCAAAGACCTCCCACATATCGATTATGCAGGAAGGAAACATCCCTCGCCCAATCCGGTTAACGACATTGACCACGGTGAGTCACAGCAAAGCCTCTCTGCTACTGGCTTTCTTGTACATTTTTCCAACATTTTTGCATTTTAACAGGATTTATACATTTATAACATTAGGGGACAACGATTTTAAATATTCAGACAGTTTTCTGTGTGAGGTAGTGTCAGCACATCTAATGTTGGCGTGACATAGTAAAAATAAACTCATAAACAGCAGCTCTAACATTTTTAATGCCCGAAACAAGTCGGCAGAAGGCGGTGCCCAACCGTGGAGTTATGCCAGGTATGACAGAGCTGCTCTGACACATCATGCTCTAAACATGAATCAGGATGAGCAGAGGGCTCTCTGATGTGGTTAAACAGAGGTATCTCACATAAAGGGAATGTTTTCCCCTAAAGAATGAGCTAATCTAGAGTAGAGAGAAATTACAAATATTTTCCAGCAGTAAAATTTTCTTACAACACTTAAAAAGACCCAAAGGCCCTTAAAAGACCTCTGAGTGAAGGAGGTATGTTTGGTTCTGGTTCCTCACACAAATTAAATTCTTCCACCTAACCTGCCTTCCATCACATACCTTCAGATGTTTTTGTTTTTTCGTTCAGTTTTACTATCAGACTTCTACAAATCATAATTAGGATTACACGATTGTTTGCAGAAGTCTCTCCAGTATGGGAAAAGATAAGTAAGGAGAAGACTGGTGCAGAGCTCCTTGTGCTTCCCCCTCCTCCAGCCAAACAAGCCCTACCAGACCTCAAGTATCCAGAGCAAGCTCCAGAGAAACCCGACAGACTTTCCTCCGTCATCCAGGATCAGTTTATTCCTCCTCCTCCTCTTTTTGAAGGTACTAGTGTGGTCACACACCTGAAGCCGTAGAAAAAATACACTGCCGAGTCCAAAAGGTCACACACTCTAATATTTCGTTTCGTCTTCAGCTTTGATTACACACACATTCGCTGTTGCATTGTTTCAATAAGCTTCTGCAACGTCACAAGATCTGTTTCCATCCAGTGTTGCATTCATGTTTCACCAAGATCTTGCACGGATGATGGTAGAGTCTGACCGCTGCACAAAGCCTTCTCCAGCACATCCCAAAGATTCTCAATGGGGTTAAGGTCTGGACTCTGTGGTGGCCAATCCACGTGTGAAAATTACGTCTCATACTCCCTGAACCACTCTTTCACCATCTGAGCCTGATGAATCCTGGCATTGTCATCTTGGAATATGCCCGTGTCACCAGGGAAGATGGAATAACCTGGTCATTCAGTATATTCAGGTAGTCAGCTGACCTCATTCTTGATGTGCTGAACCTAGACCTGACCAACTGCAGCAAGCCCAGATCATAGCCCTGCCCCCACAGGCTTGTACAGTAGGCACTAGGCATGATGGGATCACTTCATCTGCCTCTCTTCTTACCCTGATGCACCCATCACTCTGGAACAGGGTCCATCTGGACTCATCAGACCAGTTTTTAATAATGCGTTGGACAGTTCTTAACCCAGTTTTAGTCGCTCCTACAGTAATTATCCAATTAGTTAAATCCAGGTGGTGACTTTTTTGGCCTGGCACTGTATCTGTTGTAATATTTAACCATATTTTTCACACCTGCAGGAGATTCTGGGCTTTTGGAAGCTGAAACCACTGATGGTCCAGAGTTTGAGGAGTTGGCTTCAGATGCTTACTCCCCAGAGCTTCCATCATCAGAGTGGGGGAACGAGCTTGGCACCGATATTACAGGCGGTCAAAGCCCATTAGAGGGTTTGAGTAATGGGACAGCTCATCCAGTAATGGATGTCCATTCTGAACCAGCGAATGAAGTTGATTATGAAGAAGGTCCGGTACCAGTGTCTCCTCTCCCGGTCTTCAAGGATCCACCAGTAGTGGAGGAGTAAGATGTTTAACTCCCTTCAAAACGTCTGATCTTCTCCAAGGTTTGGATTTTAACTGCTGTCTGTTTACGTAGGCTGCCAGTAGATAACCGCAACAGTGTCCTCGTGGAGACGGAAAACGAGTACGAGGACATCGCCACATCCCTCAAAAAGAAAGGAAAGCTTAACAATAGCAAGAAAAACAAAGGGGCACCAAAAAGTAAATATTCTTCACAGAAATGCATCTTATACCAACACTCTGTTTAATCCTTTTTAACATAACCAAATGTACCTTTATTACAATAATACTAGTGCAATAACAACATACGATCACATAATAATTAAATGATGATGAAGCATACTTCGTTTTCATTTAATGCAGGAGATGACTGCTTCAACCATTGTGTCTAGCATCAAAATGTAACCAAAATGTGAATTTTATAGGGATAGTTTTTTTTTAAAGGGAGATCGATAGGCGGATTGGTGCTGCATCTGCAGTGATGCGGGCGTTGTACCAATCAGTCATGGTGACGAGAGCGCTGAGCCAGAAGGCAAAGCTCTCGATTTACCGGACGACCTATGTTCCTACCCTCACCTACGGTCACGAGTTTTGGGTAGTGACCAAAAGAACGAGAATGTGGATACAAGCAGCCAAAATGAGTTTTCTCTGCAGGATGGCTGGGCTCCCCCTTAGAGATAGGGTGAGAAGCTCGGTCATCTGGGAAGGGCTCGGTGTAGACCCGCTGGAGAGGAGCCAGTTGAGGTGGCTCTGGCATCTGGTGTGGATGCCTCCTGGGCACCTTCCTCGTGTCGCCCTGTAGACCTAGAGTAAAGGGACACCCAGGACACACATGAGGCACTAGGTCTCTCACCTGGTCAGGGAACGCCTTGGGATTCTCCCGGTGGAGCTGGCCCAAGTGGCTGGGGAGAGGGAAGTCTGGGCCTCTCTGCTTAGGCTGCTGCCTCTGACTGCAGATAAGCGGAAGAGAATGGATGGAGGGATGGATGGATGGATGGATGGATGGATGGATGGATGGATGGATGGAGGGATGGATGGATGGAGGGATGGAGGGATGGATGGATGGATGGATGGATGGATGGATGGATGGATGGAGATTGCATGTCTTAATTTGATCATTTTGACAAAACAAACGTAAATGATTTGTGTATCATAGTACTTGACATTTTACTCAGTATCTCTCTGGAAGCTGTGTTGTGATGGAACAGTAACATAAAGTTTGTTTTTAATCACAGATCCATATGCTGAGTCTGAAAAGGTCGCGGTAAGCAGCTTCAGGAAGGCTTCAGTCAAAATGCCCTCGATTATTTGTTAAATGTTATCATATTTTATGTGGTTTATTTAAGGTGAATCAAGCTTTTCTGTTTGTTTGTGTTTTCAGGTTCAAGAGAAAACCAAGAGCAGGAGGTTTGCCAGGTATGGTCTTCTTTGCTGTGTTCTTGCTGTGTTGAAATTCTAATTCCATCTTTTAGTTCTTTTTAAAACACAGAAAGGTTTTATTTACCTGCAACGTTTCGTTTGCGGCTGCAAACTTCTTCAGGCTGACGCTGATGGTGGCGTCACTTCCTTCTCCGTTTATCCGCGGGCAGCAGAGGACGTTGTCGCCCTCTACTGCCCGCTCTCCCCTCTCCGATGATGCAGTCCCATGCGTGATCCAACGAGTAAACTCCATCGTCTCTGTTCATGGTCCCACATCCACGTCTCCTTATCTCGACAGCTTCTGTTATCCATCTTTTGTATTTTTGTTGTTCGGTGGTTATGATCCGTGTGCTGTCCCAGTCCATTATATGGTTTTCTCTTAAGCAATGATCTGTTACGGCTGACTTCTTTATTGTGCTTTCTGCTGCTTCTTTTGCTGCTCTTGTGTGTTTACGACTTGTTTCTTTCTCACACTCCTTTCTGTGTTCTATTGTCCGTGTGTTGAGTTGGCGTCCGGGTTCTCCTATGTATGTTTTATTGCAGAGTTTGCATGGGATTTCGTAGACGACTCCACATTTAAGTCCAGCTGGTATTTTGTCTTTTGGGTGCACTAGTCTGTTTCTAACTGTTGTGTATGGCTTTGTTGTTGTGTTTATGTTGTGTTTTTTCATTGTTGCTCTTATTTTTCCTGTTATGCCTCTGATGTATGGTAGGGTTATCACTGGTTCTGGTTCTTGTCTTTCTGGGTTTCTGGTTCTTTGCTTTGGTTGTTCTTTTCTTTCTGTTGTTGTTTGTTGTTTTCCTTTGTTTATTGCCCATGCCGGGTATGCGCAGGTCTTTAAAGCGTGTTGTATGTGTTTGTCCTCTTGTTTACGGTCTCTCTCTTCTGTTATTATGTTTGCTCGGTGATATAATGTTCTGATTACTGACATGTTGTGTATGGTGGGGTGTTCTGATGTCCATAATAGATATTATAGAACAAAAAGCCATCGCCACCGCCCCCCCTAACTGCTAAATAAAACTATGGAAACGCTACGTAGACGACATACTGGAAATCATACTAAAAGGTCAAACAGAAACACTAACACAACACTTGAAGAACATTGACGACACGGGCAACATAAAATTCACTTATGAGTCAGAAACAGAAGGCAGCATAGCATTTATGGACATGAAAATCACCAGGCAGACCGACGGGACCCTAAACATAAACACATACAGGAAACCAACACACACAGACCAATATCTATCATGGACATCAGAACACCCCACCATACACAACATGTCAGTAATCAGAACATTATATCACCGAGCAAACATGGTAACAGAAGAGAGAGACCGTAAACAAGAGGACAAACACATACAACACGCTTTAAAGACCTGCAGATACCCGACATGGGCAATAAACAAAGGAAAACAACAAACAAAAACAGAAAGAAAAGAACAACCAAAGCAAAGAACCAGAAACCCAGAAAGACAAGAACCAGAACCAGTGATAACCCTACCATACATCAGAGGCATAACGGAAAAAATAAGAGCAACAATGAAAAAACACAACATAAACACACCAACAAAGCCATACACAACAGTTAGAAACAGACTAGTGCACCCAAAAGACAAAATATCAGCTGGACTTAAATGTGGAGTCATCTACGAAATCCCATGCAAAATATGCAATAAAACATACGTAGGAGAACCCGGACGCCAACTCAACACACGGACAATAGAACATAGAAAGGAGTGTGAGAAAGAGGCAAATCGAAAACACACAAGAGCAGCAAAAGAAGAAGCAGAAAGCACAATAAAGAAGTCAGCCGTAACAGATCACTGCACAAGAGAAAACCATATAATGGACTGGGACAGCACACGGATCATAAACACCGAACAACATAAATACAAAAGATGGATAACAGAAGCTGTCGAGATAAGGAGACGTGGATGTGGGACCATGAACAGAGACGATGGAGTTTACTCGTTGGATCGTGAATGGGACTGCATCATCGGAGAGGGGAGAGCGGGCAGTAGAGGGCGACAACGTCCTCTGCTGCCCGCGGATAAACGGAGAAGGAAGTGACGCGCCACCATCAGCGTCAGCCTGAAGAAGTTTGCAGCCGCAAACGAAACGTTGCAGGTAAATAAAACCTTTCTGTGTTTTAAAAAGAACTAAAAGATGGAATTAGGTATGGTCTTTGTTCTGAACTTCTTGATTTTTTCCCTCATTTCCATTTCCCCACACAGTGATAAAAGTCTGGTTTGCTGTAGTTCCGTCCACTGTCTGAACACAATCTGTCCTTTTTCCTTGCAGGGGTGAAAAAAAACCTGCTGGTGAGAAGTTGGATGAGAAGGAGCTGAAAAAGGAGAAGCACCGGCTGGAAAGGGAGAAGAAGGAGCTGAAGGAGAAAAGGGAGAGGGAGAAGAAAGAGCAGAAAGAAAGAGAGAAGAAGGAGCTTGAGATGAAGAAGAAATTCAAAGTGAGTACTGTTATTCTGACAGGACATGGAGGTATGCGAGGTGGAGGAGGGTGGGGTGTTTACACAGACATACAAACCTGTCAGGATTCATTCCTTACTGGACGAGCTGAGAGCAATGTGTGCAAGCAGAATCTGGGTAAACAATCGCTCCATTATTGCCAATTGTTGTGAAAGAAAATCCGTTTTTAGCTCTTTCAGCATTATTTTCTGACACAGTTTGGGTTTTGTGATTCCCATCATACAGTTTTGTTTTCTGAAAGTTAAGAAGTGTCTAAACTCTTCCTGCTGCTGAGTATTAATGCCACGTACAGTTAGGAAATCATCAGCACGGTGTCAGAGCTCCGTGGTGAGCGCTTCAGTCAGTGTCTGTTGAGTTTCCACTAACAAAGTCAAAAGAGTTGCATTTTCTCCTAATGACTGAAACCTGGTTTAGAACCAGTCCTGTCTCTCCACACTCCGGAAATTACTCTTCCTCTTTTATACAAAGTCTCTTTTTGTTTCCAGGTAATACGCAGGCCTCCCCATCTTTTTGTAGTTTTTGTTAAACATTCTCTGATTTTAAAGGTGCATTATGTAGAAATGAAGTAAAAATGACATCTTGTGGTAAAATTTGGTAACTGCAACCACTTTAAACAACTCTGGAACTTTTTGCCGACCGTCATCAACTTACAATTGTCGGCGCTGCAGCATTAGCTCGCAGGGGACACGACAACCCCCACACGTACTGATGGTAAACAGTTGTTACGTCCCTCCTTTCTTTGTTCTGACAGGACAAAAACTGACTATCCCCACAGCCTGCTGGATGTGAAATATGTTTCAGTGTAACCTTCCTTCCAAAAGGTGCACCTTTAAAAGCTGATTTTAGTTTTGTGTTCATAAATGTGTCTGTAGTCATTTTTCCTTTTTATTCCTGTTTGGACAAGTGTTCCACGCAGGAAAAACAATAATCTACAGAAAACTAATTAATCTGTTTTATTTGTGGCTCAGATGCTGCCAATAACTTCATTTGGACTACATAACCCAGGGCACGTCCTGTTACTGCAACCAAGGTTACACTAGAATATTTAAAAATCAACACAAACAGTAGGGCTGCACGAGTGATTCATTAAAACAGCTCTTCATCAGATCTGTTTAGTTGTTACTCACAGGAATAATCTGCCATGCAGTAGGTTTACTTCACTTGGACTCTTGCTACTTTGTGTATCTGAAGAGAAAGTTCCTAAATAAAAGGAATAAATAGAAAAGTGACGTGCTGTTGACTTGAAATCAAACTGGATTGAGCTTGTCAGATTGGGATTTGAGTAGTTTGGAGGTATGGTGAACAACCCACAGCCATGTTCTTGTGAGCTAAATAGTGACTGTTTGCAGGGCCTAATGCTTTACTAGCAACTGTTAATGTCCACACGACAGTTTGGAGCTACAGGAAAAAAAACTTTTCATGCTAATCTGTAACTTGGGTTCTTTTATTATGGAAGTCTAAAAATGTGTAAATCCAATGAGTTTTATCTGCTCCATTCATGATGTGTGGAGATATATATATATATATATATATATATATATATATATATATATATATATATATATATATATGTGTGTGTGTGTGTATATATATATGTTTTTGGTTATAACAACAAAGTTTTATATCCAAGCAACACAACAACAAAAATTACAAGCACAACAGGAATAGGCAGAAGCAATGCGTATTTTAGCCACCAGCTGTTTTCTATCTAAATCAAATAACCTATATACAGTTTTTTTACCTTCAGGGTCAATGCAACCATTTCAATCATTCCTGCTCTGTGATGAAAGTCAAAAGAGAAATTATTTTGGATATTGTACCTGACTCAAAGGTGGGGGGAGTTCAGCCATGTTGCTTCTGCCATTTTCCCTCTGCTGGTTTGGCTGGGCTGGTCTCAGGGGGCTTTAGGGATGTTTCGATGTTCCCACTAGACAGATCATCTGCTGCTGTGGCCCCCAGACTCTGGACCTCTCTCCCCCTGAGCCTGAGATCAGTGGACTCAGTGGTCTCCTTTAAAAAGCAGCTGAAAACTCACCTGTTCAAGCTGGATTAGGCGTAACCTTTGGTTCATTCTTCATCACCACACTCTCCTGATTTAGCTCTTTCTACCAACTCTGCCTTTCCCAGGATCCACTGATTACCTCTTTCTTACTCATTTTCTCTTTCCCCTTCCTCACATTTGTAATCACAAATTTTTACTTCTTCCAATTTCATGATTAAAAAAATCCATTTAAATATCCTTTTTATTTAGAAATTTTTGAAGAAGAAGAAAATATCATTTCTATAGCGCCTCTCAAGATAAAAATCACAAAAACAAAAAATGTAAAAATATAAAAAATAATTTAGAAAATGGTTAAACATATATTTAAAATGAGCAAAAAATAGACAATTGTGATTAAAAAATGTTAAGAAAGAGAGAGAGTGAACAGGAAAGAGGGAAGTCAGTGGATCCTGAGGTGGGGAGAGCAGAATAAAGAGAGAGGGGTGAAGCACCTTATAATGTTTTATATTCAGAAGCACAATATAAAAGATAGTTTCTTCCTCTTCTTCACTATCAGATGCAGTACTGGGGAGCCTGGCCCATGTTGCTATGCAACATATTACATTAAATGGAGGAGGAGGCCTGAGGTTTCAACTTTCCAGCACCTACAATGCAGCTCTGAACACTTTCAGTCTAGGTCACACCCTCCTGCATCTAATCAACACGACAATTCCCAAACAATAGAGGCTAATGACTCATCGGGGGTAGAGAGGAGGGGTATTTATAGGTAGTTTCTGTGGTTAAGCAACAACAGACAGCTACTGTTTATAAGCTTGACTTCCATATTCCAGTTAGAATCAGTGTTGCCAGATGTACGATAATTATCGTATTTGTGCCATAATTTTGGGCTCTGTACGATGTACGATCAATAGTTTCAAAAATCCTCAAATGTACGATAATTTCACATTGCATCTAGTAACACCGTCTTTTGCTGTGGCATTCCCAAGTCAATTACATAAATTTAAACTGTTCTGAAGTCAGATTTCACCTCAGTGCTTACAGGTTTATGCTATTGTGTCTATTACAAAAACTGACTCTGGATCTGTACTATAAATAGCCCAATCACATCGATAGGGCCTACTCTCGCGAGAAACTGTAAGGTTAGATAATGATGCCAATTCCTCATATTGGAGTGAGAAGTCGTTTATAGAACGTTGTAATTTATAATGTACGATAATTTGTACTGAAAAACGATAATTTAGGCCTCTCTGTACGATATTGTGGGATTTTGGATCTGGCAACACTGGTTAGAATTGACAAAGCTCCTCAGATGAGAAGCGAAACGTCTTCAAGAAACCAAAGAAGTCCAGTTGCCTTCATCTGAACCCTTTGGATTGCCGTGACCTGGATGCCTGAGAACCTTCACCAGCGTGTACAACAAGTTCCTGGCAGATAACTTGGGCTGCCGGTGGCTTCATGGACTGATCTTGTCTATAGGCTACTTGGACACCGTCACCACTCTGCTCAAAAACACACTTACAAATACAGAACTTACTACACACAACATACGGATAAAAACCCACAGAAACAAACACAGCGAAGCTCAGTGGCACAGACACACGTAGGTGAAGACCTAAACCACACACACAGATAATTATTCATGCATCAGATCAAACACACATTGTTTACCAACGTGTCTCTCCTGCTTTGTTCCCATTAGGATTGCCATTACCCTAGTAGGAGTTTTTAGACTCTCGCGCCAAAGTAAATCTGCTTTCACAGTAAAGTACTCAGATCCTTCATTCTATCTGTCTAAAACATATAAACAAGTAAAAAATAAACACGCAATAGACGTGAGATCTCTGTTACAACGTGCTGTCGTGTCCTTGAGCAAGACACTTAACACACCATGCCTGGTGGGGGTGGTCGGAGGGACTGTGGCATCCGTGTTCAGTAGGCCTCGCCTCCATCAGTGCACCACCGGGCAGCTGTAGCTACATCATAGCTCATCCCCACCAGTGAGTGAATGACTGATTGTGTTGTAAAGCGTCTTGGGGGGTTCTAGGACTCTAGAATACGCTTTATTAAATGCAGGCCATTTAAAGCTAAATTAATAAAAACTGTCTTGATCAGAACACGATCCAAGTTTTGAGAATGGTTCAAGACATCCTTAGTTTAGTCCTCTTTAACCAGTTTAGACCAGCGGCGTTAAACCGAGACAGAAAAGGCTTTCCTCACATTATTGTTGCTCATTATATCTTGATATGAGATGTTTACTTTGTTTTCATCTATTACGAAATGTTTGACTGAATTAATAACTGTTCAGAACCGATGCTTTCCTGTTGGTTTCAGACCTGAATTATTTAACTAGCTTTTTACCGAGGGTGTAAGTTTCCATGAAACACATCTTTTTTTAAAAATCCGTTTGGTAGAATTACACGTGTAGAGCCTTGCTGCTGTGTGTGGTAGGTGACAGGACAGGAGGAAGCCATGTACCAGGCAAAAGTGACTGAAACATCGAAGGGCCGTAGGCACAATTTGCCCATCAAGAGTGGCGATGTTGTCAGCATCATCCGAACAACCGACTGCCCCAAGGGGAAGTGGCTGGCCCGGGACAACAAGAACAACTGTGAGTTGAATTCTCGGGACATCATTCTCACTGTATGTATTCTGATTACTCTTGACAAGTAACTGGGATGCATAAATCTGTGACGGTCTTATCAGACGGATACGTTTCTGTGAAACGCGTGAATCTGGACGTCAAGGAGATGTTAGAGATGGGGAAGAAAGCAGCCCGTAACAGCACCGTCATCGAATCTGGAGATACCAGCAAAGGCAACTGGTGTGTTTCCTCCCAGTACATAACCTAAACATGATACTGGTCAGGCAAACATGCCACACACATGCGTGTTCTCAGTCACTGATTTGTTGATTGTCTTCTTGTCAGGAATTCAAATGACTTCCATCCAGAAAGCTGTAAGTTTTTCCAGTCTGTAGCTAGGATCAATGAAATCCGTCAGCAGCTGTTTGAAACCAGCTGCTTCATTCTGGTCGTGATGTGTTCAGTTACAGACGACAGCGAGGAGTGGACCTGTGAGGACGATGATCTCCTCACTCCTACTGATTATCTCCTCACTCCTACTGCAGAAGCCGACCAGTTTGCTTCAGAGTATGTAACCCAATGTCAGCCCGAAGTCCAGATGTCATTTCACACGACTTATGAACCTTTACAAAAGTGTCCCCGGTTCTTGTTTGTAAACATTTTCTTTTCCCTTTCCTCTTCAGGAGACACAACAAGGCTCTCTCCATGCCAGTTATGGGTAAGACATCCAAAAAACACACAGCTGTGGGCAGCTCACACACACTTACCCTAGGCATGATTGACCTATTAGTTTTAAAGCTTTTAATTGTTGATTTGAATCATTCTTTTTCCAGGAAGTTTACACCTTAAAACTTCGTTTATCTTAACAAGGATTTGTTGCACAAATTGGAATTTTCTCTCAACTTCATCGTTAACATTAAACACAGAGGCTCAGACATATACACACCCCACTGCCGGATGACCCTTGGCCCAGTTCACATGGCAGGATAATCGTGCTGAGCTTTTACTAGCCCCATCCTTTCCGATAATCTTAAAAGTTGCATATGATTACCATAATGGCTCTAAAGATAATCTTATCAAATAATTCTACAGTGTGTGGTGTTTTACGAGTGCTCTGGTCTGCTCGGATGGATGTCGGGACAGCTCCGATCACAAATCTTGGCTTTGAAACATGTTGGATTGCCTTGTTCTGATTTTTGGGGGCAAACAAACGTACTGCCAGTTGAATGTGGCATTTAGCCAACCAGACAGCGAGGTAACAGAAGCACTCAGCATGCTCCTCTCCCACCATGTTTGTTTGCTTTAAAGTCACGTCTTACGAGATTTCTCGTCTGAGCTGGGAAAGTCCATGAATAAACGCGGATCGTTAATGGCCTAAATGACTTGTACAGTGCGTTCTTAGGATTCTAAACCCCCCAAGGCGCTTCACAATACAATCTGTCATCTACACATTCACACGCTGGTGGTGATGAGCTACATTGTAGCTACAGCTGCCCTGGGGCGCACTGACAGAGGTGAGACCTGCCGAGCGCTGGTGCCACCGGTCCCTCTGACCACCACCAACAGGCAAGGTGGGTTAAGTGTCTTGCCCAAGGACACAACAGCAGCATTTTCTGACAGGAGCCAGGATTGAACCTGCAACCTTCCAATTTCAGGACAACCCTCTCTACCTCCTGAGCTACTGCTGTCCCTGTTGTGTGTAATTTTTGCCAAGTTGCTGCTCACCACACCCAGTAGGACCAAAACTGGTATATCAGTGATTTTTTTATCACTACGTGTGTGCGGTCTCTCATGCTTTGAAAATTGGGCGACTTTTTTAAAATCCTGCTGCGTGAACCAGGCTTAAACACCAAATTCTACCAAGTTAATAGACTTTCTTTACACTGGTTGTTTTCCTGCAGACTTAAGTTTTAATGTTTATTTGGGGTGTTAACGGTTAAATTGTCCAGTTGGAACACCCAATCGTTTTCCTTTTTCAAGCATTGAGCTGATTTTTTTCAGTAGACTTTAAAAACTAGTTAGTCGTTCTTTACTATCCCACTCTGTGCAGTGCACCATCACCATAGCGTGGTGCTTTTGTGGCAAGGTGGAGAAACGAGGGCCCGGGTGAGAGTCATGTGCGCCAACCAGTCAGCCAAAGGGACATCCCTGTGGCCAAGTAGCCAGGGCGCATGATCCATCGTGATACAGTGACAGGATGCTCACACTTTCACCACCTTGCTTAATGGGTGCTTCAGCATACTTTGGGTTGAAAACATTACCTTCATTTCCTCAAACATACTCAAGTCACTCAGGTCACTTGTTGTCTCTTCCCTGCAAACAGTCAGCGTCGCATGCACGTGCAGATCATGTCTATATTGTGTCTGTCGGTCCAGACCACGTCTGTAGGACATCCAAACTAGGTCTTTGCACAGTGAGTTTGACCATGAGATGTTTCTCCAGACAGCTTGTCAATGTGAGAAACTGTAAATTTCTGTGTTTTTGGTCCTCTTAAACCATAGTGATGTAAAAGTGATGCTGGTCTTCCAGCAGGTTTCAGTTCATGGTAGGTTTGAGCCTTGGTGGTTTGCCAGTTTCTTAACACTCTAATCAGTTTCCTTTAATCTGAGGGTGATGGATGAATCAGTTTAATAAGGGATGTCAAATGAATCATTTTTATGTTAGCAAAAAGAAGCTATCAGCTGAAGAGAATCACAATGGCTGTATCAAATTAAAAGAAAAGAAAGAACATCCTCAATAGCACCCAATTCCTGTTTTTAAGAATCATTTAAGTTGTATTCATTGAATCATTCAAAGTCAAAGTCATTTATTGTCATTTCTACCACATGTGCAGGACATACAGAGGTACGAAATTGAGTTTCAGTACACACAATTCAAAGATCAGACATACATGGGTAAGACACATGACAAGAATTGGTGACTGCGGTCATTCGCAACATGAGTCGCGCTACCTTAATAGATAGATGAAAAGGGTGTTACATGAGGATAATTGGGGGTAAGGTAAAAAAAGGCATAGCAGAGTTAGACCCAGCGGGGAGTAACTCTATTATACAAAAAAACTCCTTTAACATGGAAGCACAAACAGCACAGATACAACATCAGAGTCTGATGGGGAGGCGGGGATGGGCGGGATCCTGAAGCCTCCAATGGGAGCTGCCACTGCGGCGCATCGACCAGCTGCAGACCAACAGGTGGGAGGGAGAGATAAGGACCAGAGAGCACATTGAGTTTCCCGCAGACGTCTCAATGTGAAGGAAGAGGGTGAAGGTCGGGACACAGCATCTGTCGGCATTCCTCCTTTCGTGAGGGTGTGTTGAACAGCCTTGAGAGGCTGCTATGGCGTCAGATAAGGGATAAACATGGCTTTGTTTGGGGCAGGCAGAGATAATTTTCCTCTCCGCCTTGGTGTCTCTAAGTGGTCATTCATGTCCACCAGTGAGCTAATTTTACATTCTAAACATTCCCACATCGTCCGGCGACCCTCTCCGAGATGACATCCATCTTGCGTACTAATACAGGCAACGCCGCGAGGACATAGTCCAGCTTACGGTTCACCTCGAGTAACGTCCCAGTCTGTGAGGTCACCGCACGAGCGGCACATTCCATGGGCGCGGGTCGCACTCCAATCGCTCCCGTCTTCCCAAATTTCCAGAAAACCAGATATCCTCCCACTCCAATCAGAAGAAATCCAGTGATCATCAGGCCGAATATCCACAAATCTTCCACGTCCTCGATGGACAGCTGAGAGAGGCACACGATTCGTCAGACCTCCCAAGAATCGAGTGCATATCCCGCTGCGAATGTCCCCTCGGGACAGGTGGGAGCCCCCTTCTCCGTTCTCATCGTAGAAAAAATTTTGTCAATCGCGTTGAATGACCAGTTAATTAAGTCCACCCTGAAAAGAATTTTCCAGGTCCATCATTAAAATCCAGGACGATAACGATCTTCACACCCATGCTGAGTGTAACCAACTTTTGATCATGGTTGTAAATTTCCTGTCAGTTTTTTTCAGTTTCCTTTTCATTAATAGATTTCTGTTAAAACAACCTTAAATGACCCTTTTCATCGGACATTGAATGAAAACGAAACAGCATTTTTAAAAATGTCTGTTTCCTGAAACTAAATGAATATTCTAAACTTTTGTTGCGTCACTTCCATCTTACAGTAAATCATGAGCTGAACCAGTGAAGGCAACGTGACACATCTGTGGGATATGTTCATTTCCTCCTTGTCTTATTGTCATGGGAATGTGCAGATTTAATCTGGTAAATTAAATCCACGCAGCACATGAATACCTGGGATATCAGCAGTTTGACTGGATACATGAATGATGTGGTGAACAATGGTTTCCACATGAAATACATTACTGCAGCCTGAACTTCTGCAGGTAGAGCCAGTCTACTCCTCAGTGAACAGAATAAAATGTGTTTATTTGACACATTTTCTCGTGTATCTGGCTTACTGATGCTCCTTAGATAAGCTTATATTCAGATTTTGAAACAGCACACCCAAGTCTTTGTGTTCATACTAAAAATCTGTCTTTTGTAAAACATTTAAATGCTTTATGAGTAATTTCTTTAATTATTTATCAGTCTAAAATTATTTAAAAATGAAATTAATTTATTAACTGACCTTAGGTTTAGTTAATGGGGACAAATTACTTTAAAAGTATTATTTCATATTATTTTTCTTCTTGCAATAGCATTTCATACACATTTACTGATTTTAGTGTTACTTTATTAACCATTATGAGCCAACAGCCTCCAAACCACTTAAGTTCAGAAAATGTCGTGTCTTACAAAATCTACTGTTTGTACAGAGTCCAGGTAATATTCATTTATGTGGTTATTTCCAAATGTTGTGATGCAAGAGAACATGTGCATGCATGAAAGTTGTTCTTTTTAATCCAGCACAAAAGCTTCAGGGTTTGAGAATGTTGTGACCTACATCTGCAGCGATATCAAAGCTTCTAAAACCAATAAAACATTTTGTTGTGCTTTTAAAGGACCTCAGAGCTGAATATTGTAAATGCTGAGTCATTGCTCTGAGACTCAGAAAGACATGAATCTGAAACTGAGAACGTGGCTACAGGTTTGGGGTTTTATGATCTGAGAAAACTTTTGTATTTTATGCTATATTTGTATAATTTTACAGGAGTTGAGGACCTTTCCATAAACCACCAGCACAGTGACATGGGTGACGGTGACCAGACCCAGTGAGTTCCACTAGTTTCACTTGTTAATAAGCAGCGTGGAGAAAAATACTCAAGTGTGCTTGTTTTCTATCAGGACAAAACCAGAAGCACTTCAGAAGTTGTCAACATTTTTAAATACACACAAATCTGCAAATGCATCTGAGAGGTAGCTACCACACAGTTACTCTTTTACTCTAGTTACAAGATAAGATGTATTCACCTGTTTCCTTCTTGTTTAGCAGCCATCCCGAACCAGAGACAAGTAAGTCAAGTTTACTAAATACGTGTGTGTGTGTGTGTGTGCGCGCGTGTGTGTGTGTGTGTGTGTGTACTTCATTGATTATATCGATTTTGGTTCCACTGCAGGTCCCATATCCGAGCAGGAAGAAGTGGTTTCTGAGTAAGTAGATGAAGACACACACACACACACACACACACACACACACACACACACACACACACACACACACACACACACACACACGCGCACACACACACACACACACACACACACACACACACACACACACACACACACACACACACACACACACACACACACACAGAGGGAGAGAGAGAGAGAGAAATGTTAAGCATGTTGTTCTACCTGTAGATTCACATGTCGCCTTCCTATTTTGGCCTGGAAAGGCTTGCCGAGCATGAAAGCATGAACGAAGGGAGTGTATTGTTGTGTGTGTTTAGGAGAAAGCAGGGAGGATTAAAAATTCAGTCTTGGGGTAAAGCAAAGAAAGGCTTGAGTGCTGCTTGGATAATGTCTAGCGTTAAAAAGGGATTCCACCCTCATCAGTAGTCTGGTCAGTGTCAGGGAAACATGGCAGCATCTAAAGTGTAGGCTTCTGTGGAAATGGTAAAAAAAAAGACTGAATTGTTTTTGTTACCACAAAATGATGAATGAACAATACAGGGCAGTGAAAACACACACCGCCAGGCTGTCGGACAGCTTTTATGCTAGAGCCACCACTGAACTGAATGCTGCTGCTAGGAGGTCCCACTAACAGGGACCACAGCACTTTTACATCTAGCTAGTTACTCCTGACACCTTACCATGTCACTGTTTATATTTGTTTACTTAATATTTCTCTTCATGATTTGATTTGGCTTATTACCATATTTACATTTATATTTACACTGGTGCACCTTAAACTGACAAATGTGCAAATAAAGCATGCACACGTACGTGTGTGTGTGCGCGCGCGCGTACGTACGTGCGTGACATCCATTTTAGCCATGTTTACTTATATCTCACCATCTTCTTAAGAGAGCTGTCTTTAAGTGAGTGCAAAGACAATGTCATTGAAGACATGTACAATGACAATAACATGATCTTGATTCTTGACGAAAGGAGGGCGGGGGGGGGGGGGGGGGTATGCGTGTGTTTTGTTGTTTGTTTGTTAGCAAAATACCTCATCGACCGCTTGACGCATTTCTTTAAAACTCTCAGAAATTCTTCACCAGATGTAGATCTACAGCTGATTACCTCATGGAGTCGCCCAAACTGAGTCAGCCACCTCATCCAACAGACTAGGGAAAGCAGAACATGACCACAGCTCGGTCAGATTTTGGGCTAACGTCTGATTAAGTAGTAGTTACGGGTTAACCCATTTAACACTTTGGATGCTTACTGATTAGCTATTAACTCTGTCAAGTGGTTCTCGAGGGGTTTAGTCGACAGGCAAACACATTCCAATGAAACTTTCAAAAAGTAATCCTTAGATGTGCAACAGATAGACTTTCAGAGTCGACCAGTACAAGACGACGGCCCCAGCCAGCTGAACTTAGCAAACAATCATCTAATGGTTGTTAAGCTGTGTGGTCTGAGAATCCTCCATGTAATGCAAATCTGAACACATTGCATGATGCTATTTTTAAGATTTGACCGAAACAGCTCAAACTTCCTTTCTTATAAGACCTTAGATCAAACCCCTGGTGTGAAAGGTGGTGAGCCTTTCAGTAACGTTGTCTGTTTTTATAGGCCGGAGGGCAGCTCACTACAGGAAGAAGAGTTTGATCCCACAGCGGTTATTTTACCGCCTCCTGACCAGTACGCTGATACCACGGTGGAGTGATCACTGTGAGGTGAGGATGAATCATCTGAACATTTCCTTGTCCATCACTGTTTTCCAGCCGTGCTCACACTATTTCCTTTATTTTTCTGTCTGTAGAAGCCAAACCAAACCCATCCAGCACTGAAAAGGATTTGTCAGTGGTTTCGATCCGTGGCAAGCATCAGTCTCCTGATACTCTGACAACTACACCTGCTTGACTTTGAACTCATTTATCAAACGACTGCATTTCTGGATTAATGTAATGATTTGCAATGAGCAAACTTCATCTAAGCAGCTGAAAACTCTCCCTTCCATGACCCGAAGCAGTCGGTGAGGATCAGACTGGTGAGCTCTGAACTTTGAACTCTGGAACAAGATGAACTGCCTTTCCTAGCAAGATCTTATCTTGTGGAGAAAATATCAGGCTTCTGTAAAATATCTCTAAATAATTGTAAAGGTTGAAAGCAAAACTCCAGAATACAGCCTACAGAGGAAAATCCGCTAAATCTAACTGTCACGACTGGATTATAGTTCGGATAAGCGAACAAGTCTGAATCTCTATTTTTGTATAAAAAAGGTTGCGTACAAAAGGAGGATTACTTCTATCATACGCTTCAGCGTGAGACTAATCTGTGTGAGAAAACAGCTCGTTTCTAGATTTTTGGTAACTTTTATTGACAAATGCATGGATTATGTTTTATTTTCAAATTATCTTTAATGGATTAAAAAAAGAAATATTTCGTCTAAGATCAACATCTCAGATGTGCTAAAGTAAGTAAATCATTTTGCTTTAGCTGCTTATAACCTGGAGGGAAACAATGAGCTTTATTTTCTTTCATTTGTTATTGTTTACAGGTATTGTTTACCTCAGACTCTTTCTTATAAGCTGTTGTACACAAATGTAAGGTGAGGCGATCCTCTGTGTGTATAAAAACTCTAAATTGGGAAAAAAAGGACAAACCAGAAATGTTGATTTATAAATTTGTTTACTGTTTTTCAATAAATACTCATTTAAGTGCAAATCCTAACAGCAACATCATGCAGTGCATAACGAGAATTGCAAATCAGAGACACAAAGACAGGTAGAGACACCTCAAACATGCACACACACACACACACACTTGATCACAGTGACCAACCAGATATCTCACACACAACACTGATTGGGGTGTTTAAGGTTCCCTTAACCTCTCTACAGATAAACGCAGCCTTGCTCTCTGCACTTTGGTACACTTAAAAACTCAGTATTTCATTCAGCAGGCACGTAGTTCTGCTCTACATAGTTAACATGACTAACATGCCACTGGAGGTTGCATATAGCTGTAACACACCCAACAGCAAACACTGTTTATCTTGGATTTGATCCAATCTGAGCCCAGACTCCTGCAGGAGGGTACCGTGTTGTGGTGCGCAGCAGGACCAGGGACCGATGCGTAAGGGGCAGGATTAGCTCCTGAACAAATCTGCCCAGTGCACCACAGGTGAGTTTCAGAAGACAGTGAGATACAGTCGAGTTTTGGTGTTCATGCAAATAAAAACATACATGACGTAGAGTCTCTGTTGAGCATCAAAGGAGAATTTCACTTCATCCTTTTGGACCAAAGACTAGTAATTACAGGTCGACTGATATTGCCGATGCCGATCTGTAGGAGACGTGGTCAGCTGATAGTCAATATGTACCGCCAATTTTTATGGGCCGATTTTCATGGCCAAAATCTAGTATTTCCGGCCTATTTTTCATGCTAAAATGTCACTAATAATATTAGTTTATGCACAAAATTTCTGAAGCTGAATGAGTTTTTGAACTCTGAATTTAACTAACTGTTGTATCTGAACTTTGTGCACTGCTCAGTGTTTGTTTATTTATTTAGCAGACGCTTTTATTCAAAGCGACTTACAATTTATAACCTGCAGGGCATGTTATGATCCGTGGGGGAAACCGGAGTACCCGGAGGAAACCCACCCATGCACGGGGAGAACACGCAACTCCACGCAGAAAGGCCGCAGCCGAGTTTCGAACCTGCAACCTTCGTGCTGCGAGGCACCAGTGCTAACCACTGCGCCACCATGCAGCCCAAAGTCAGTTTTAAAGTCAGACACCTAAATAAAGTTAATGTAGAGTATTTATTACGCTGATATTATTAGTTTATTACGCTGATATTATTAGTTTATTACGCTGATATTATTAGTTTATTACGCTGATATTATTAGTTTATTACACTGATATTACTAGTAAAGGTAAAGTTCCAGGCTGCCTGAGGATGTGCTTGACTTTAAATCGGCTTTACTAAGGACAGATATCGGCTGATGCTGATGTATAGAAACCGGAAAATATCGGCCGACCAATATATCGTCTACCCCTACTGGTAATGATGAAGTTGGTGATGGTGGTGCGTGTGTGTGTGTGTGTGTGTGTGCTTCAGGAGCGCTGACGCATCTGTGTAATGGAAACATTTTGTTGCTGAATATCGTCGTAGATGTGCAATTATAACTCAAAGCTACGTAAATACCTTAGTGACTAGTGTGTACGCCAGTGTCTTTGAATTGGATTTCAGATCAGTAGAAAAAACTTGCAAACTAAGCACAGCTCCACTGCGTCACTTTAAAAAGAAGCCATTATAGTTATTGGTGGTGGCTACACGTCCGCACGGTGGCAGTTCTGTTTACAGCATGTGGAGTACTCTCCAGCAGACATTACAAGGCGGCTACGGCACAAACCCAAACGTGAAAACATGGACGAGGAGCTTATAAAAGCTACTTGATTACAGTATTGATAACTTTTAAGTACCAAGGCGGCTGTGGCTACATAGCAGCGTACCATTACCGACAGTGTGTGACTGTGAGAGTGCACGAATAATGGAAAGCGCTTTGGGTGTCTTGAAATGCGCTATATAAATCCAAAGCATTATTATTATTATTATTGATCTTAAAATATTCCAATAAATGGCGAACTCACTCATTTTTAATTATTTAGAGTCAAAAAAAGACAACGGCAAATCTGATTGCATGTAAACAAAAGTCACTTTCCGCTTCCTGTTTTCAAGTCCCGCGTGATGTTGTGACTATCGCGTGATTTCCCAAGAAGCGTTCAGCGGCATAGCGAGTCCTGTGTGACCATCTGACTTCCTGAAACTGGCGCTTCTGTGGCACAGCACATCTGCCATCTATGTTCCCCTGGCTTAAGGGTGCAATATGTAAGAATGAAGTAAGAATGACATCCTTTGGTTAAATTTGCTTAGTGCAGTCCATTTCCAATCAAGCCAGTCACTTTCTCACTATCATTCCATGAGTTGTGTGGCTGTTGCCAGCTCTGGATCAGCACTAGAAGATTCTAGATGAATCACACATACTAAGTTGATCAGTAGATAAATACATGTCACTGTAGTGCTGAGTTGTTGGTAACTGAAAACGTAGCATGAGGTGTTTTTAGAGCGGCCTATTTCTTTCTCATTCATCTTTAGCATTGTTATGTCAACATTAGCCTCTAGCCTTCTTTACCCGACATTAGAATAAACAAAAAGATGTCGTGGCTTCTTAGGGATACAAGAAATACCTTCTGGGTTGTTTCTGAGACTGGCTTCAGTTGTACACAAAACGCTGCTGCATTTTGCCGGCCAGTGGCCCATTACAAATGCTATCGCTGCAACATAAAGCCTGATTTATGCTTCTCCGTCTGCCCTGCAAGGGAGAGACGCACATGCATTAGGAGACATTTTGCTCTCGGACTTCTTCGTCACCTGGGGAATGTTGCAAAGCAATTCCCCGCCAGGACAAAAGAGGGTGTAGCACTTTTCTTTGTAATCCTGTCACCATCACACTAATGTATCCAGACCACAATAGTGTATTTACTAGCGCGTTTATATATTTTAGACTTCATAGGGAGCCTAAGTCTCCTCCCTTTCCGGTCGGCTCATGGGTCCCCGGAAGAACGAAAAAATGAGGCTAAAACAGCTATTTTCTAATCCACTTATGCCCTGGATCACACGCGTTGTACTGCAAGTTAAATAAAAATAATGATGTGTTTCGACCCTGCCAGTCATATACTTTGAGATTTATCAGCTTGTAAAAGTTTGTAATGAGCACAGCTACATCGGCACGTCGCATATATAACTTCACCACGTGATCTCCTCTCCCCTAGCATAGCTGCTACTCACCAAACGGTCAGTTTTAAGGTGATTCGTTCCTCCTGTGGGAAGGATTTGAAGTTTGCTGAACTTACAGCCATTTTATCTCTGCTTTTCTCCGTGTCTGCTTTGATGACGTCACTTTCATGAAGGGAATTTGTAGTCCTGGACTTATTTTCACACAAAACCTAAAATAAAATTCACAGACATCATATGTGAAATCCATGGAACATAACAAGTGGAATTAGAAAATTGTGTTGTTAGCCCAATTTGACTTGCGTTCATTTTTTTTATCTTCTGGGGACCTGAGGTCCAGAAGTAGATGGGTGTGACTTAGGCTCCCTACAACATGAACAAATTTGTCCTTCATGCAATCGCCACCTCTAAACCACGCTCCACACCCACATTTCCCGTCGTTTCTGTTCACCAATAAAATGTTTGCTCCGTATTTTTGTACTTCTTCAGTTACGAGTGAATAAATGGTCGTATATTTTTACCGATTAAAAAATTTGGACATGTCTCCGTCACCATCTGTGAGCCTGTCGCAGAGCCCACATAACGGCGCTGCGTGTCGCCGACACAGACAGAGAAGTATACATCAGGCTTTAGCCGGCACAGACTCGGTAATTTATTTACTGTAAAAGTCTAACATATTGTACCTTTAAGCTTTGAACCTACAAAATAAAACTGATGTTGCTAATAATATCTTTTATAGTTTTTTTTTACATCTATTTGTGGATATTTGTTATAGCTGAGTCTAAAATGTACATCCTCTATAGATCCTCCACTTGGTGTTTACTGATCCAACTGTCCATCACTGAGGGACACAGAAACAAACAACCAGTCACACACTCATTCTCATCTAAGGGCTATAGAGTCACCAGTTAGCCTAACAAGGTGCAAACTCACCTCAGAGTGAAAACCAGAGCACCACGGGGAGAAAATGCACAGAAACAACCCAACCAGGGTTTAAACCTGCAGCTGTTTTGCTGCAGGGCAAATGAGGTATCAAAAGCGCCACCATGCAGTCCCTTACCTAAAATAAAAGGAACTAAATCAATGCACAATAAACAAGAACGGAAATGTTGGATGAAATGAAACTTTCTGAACCCTTTTGCCTTGCTTTTAATAATGAAATGAGTGTTAGGGTGTATGCAAATTATGTTTAGTAGGTGATGTAAAAATGGCTTATTCCCTCGTAAAAGCTGCAGACCTCTGCTCCAAGAACAGCCGTTAGCAGCTTGTTAGAGCTCTGGAGGCGGAGATACTACATGATGCTACTGTAGAAAGTTACTTCCTCAGCAGGTAGCATTTAAAACAAAACAAGTTACTTTAGCTACAAGCTACTTGTGAAAGAACAGTATGTGCCCAACACTGTAAAATATGTGTAGTTTCAGCCAAATGACATCAACAGGAGGTCCGATAAAGTTTTTAAACAGTCGTAGTTGACATTAACGCAACCAAACACGCACAGTCACATACTCTAACCATCGTATAGCCCTTAGGCATCTTTCCTGTCATTTTAATTCTACTTATTCGAACAGTGCTGTCTGCTCATTCTAACCCTAGCAATCTGACCACCAGACCACAGAAAAGGCATCATAGAAGAGAAAGGCAAAGGTCCGCACCCTCCACCCAAACACTGATGATGGACAAAAGGCAGCACTCAAGACCAAGCAGAACTTTTCTACAAGTGTTCACCTCCATCAGAAACATTTACAGTAACGTCTGAGTCTGCTCTCAGGAACTCTGAAAACTGCTGAGTTCAGTACGAGTTTTAAAGTGCAGAAAGAAACTAAACAGCTGAAGCATTACACAGCAAAAAAAGATGGCTGACTTCTCTGCTTTTGCCACCTTTTGGCGTTAGTCAGACCAGAAATCTTCCAAACATGTAAAGTAAAGAGACACACGACAACCACGTGACCGTTATTATCTAGATGTGAGAACAAACCGTGGCTCCAGAAACACACTTAAAGTTTCTGTGTGTGAAACATGAACGTGTGACGTTCTCTAAGGCATCTGAGTGTATCTGCTCTCTCTCCGCAGACACACGCCGTCTCACAAACATTACACAAGAAAACATTTGTGTAACAAATAAAACATTTTTCTTTCGGGTGGCCATGTTTTCTACATTTTTTCATAACTCCAAGTCCAAACGGGCTGCTCTTCTCAAAACGATTTCTTCTGCAGCACAACCTGTCTGTTCTTATTCAGCTTTCAATGTCAAATACATGGTCCTGACATCACTTCATGATCATACTGACATCTGAACGTATGAAGTGATGATGAAGTTGGAGGAATGGTGAGATGGTGTGCATCTCCTGCTCTGAATGCTTGTAACACAGGTAGCATCCTGCTGTGGCTCATTAATCTAACTAAACACCCGGGTGAAGTCTGGTAATGCCGTGCTAAAAGGTTATAACTACAGAATATCTCAAAAAATAAAGATGGATCTGATATCTCAATAATAAAAATCTCAATCTGATGCATAACGATGTTATTTGGTATATTTTGCTGACTTTCTCCTCTTTGTAATACAATAATAGAAATATACATGGATACAAAGTTTCTTTACAAACGTAAAACTCTGTGTAGTAATGCTCCTCCCAAACAGCTGACATGGCGATTCAACGTGAGACTGCAGCAAAGCTGAGCTGGGGTCAGCGTTGGGCTGAGCAGGACGTCCTGCTGCTCAGTGTTACGGAGGGGGATGAATCTCAGCAGCTTCTAAAGGGATTTGTGGGTAGAGTGGTGGTGTGCTTGACCACAGCTGACTCTGACCTCACACTGACCTCACTCTGACCTCACTCTGACCTCACTCTGACCTCATCGACAGAGCTGAGTTTTGTTTTACCATCTGTGGTCTGATGCTTGTTCACAAGGAGCTAATTTTCTGCCTTTATTCCCTTTTTGCTCTTGCTGATCTGAGGCTAACACTAATACTGCGTTTCATGTCTCCACTCAGAAGACAACATTTTGAGGGGAGACACAAAGACAAGGTCACACCAAACACCTGCGCTCCCTATACTCCCCACTCACGTCCAGGTTAATGGGATTGTGGAGACCTCAGCGTGCCAGCGTGGTGATCAATCTGGCACACATTTCAAAGAAGTCCATGGTGTGTGACCCCTGACGAGGCGTGAGGAGAGGGGAACAACCAGACAGAGATCCAGGGAGGGAGGAGCTGAGCAGGGGCAGATCGATGGCTGGGCTCGCGGAGTCGATGCTCAGCCTGGGTCTGTGGAGACCTGCTATGGAGCCTGACCTCTGAGGGGTGGACGACCCCGACTTAAAGCCGACTGCCTCCATGATGTCATCTGTGGGTGGCATCACGGTCTCATTAGAATACAGTAAACACAGATTGAATGAAATGTGTGTGTAGATATAAACACACCATAAAGTGAACAGAGTCACCTGTTCTATTTGAGTCAAAACTCAATCAAAATGAATTTCAGCGTTAGGTTAAATAGATGTATGAATACATAATTTGGGACATTTCTTTATTTTTGCTGTGATGTACATGTTTAGAAGACATGATGATGATTTTCTGTCACTAACCATCAATGCTCTTGAAGTCGAGGAGGTAAGATCTGTTGTCAACTTGGTAGAGCTGCAGACTCATTTTCACCAGGTTTCCTGTCACGGGATTCTTCCTCCGGACTCTCAGGTGATACGGGTTCACCACCTACCACACACACAGTCACATGTAGGTGTGTGTGTGTGTGTGTGTGTGTGTAAAACACGTCTCAATACCTTCCAGTCAAAGCTGAGCTGCTTCATAGCTCTGTACACCTCGGCCATAATATCATAAGGTCTGCTCTGGCTCCGGATACCCAGGTGCCATTTGGCTTTCTTCACTGCCAGCGGTTTAGGCCGGGTTGTGTTGAGAGCATCTAGAGGACACCGAGCTTTCGGGCTGTCAGCCAAAAGTGGGGGCATCCTCTCAGGATGGGGCTTGACCCCTGGAGGCAGCAGCATGCCGTCCTCTATGAAGGAGCCCTGCGGAGGACTAGATGCCAGGTAGAACTCGCTGGCCTGGGTCATGATGCGCCGGTTGTCTATGATGAGGTGATAAGCTACTGCTAACTGATCCTGCGTGGACAGAAGAGGACACCGAGTGGAATGAAGGACAAAATTAATTTGAACAAGAAAAGATCAACCTTAAAACACGGCTGCTTCTTTATTTCCATCTTAATAAAATATAA
>NC_091748.1:41471706-41504206 GCF_043380555.1 Nothobranchius furzeri | reverse complement strand
ACTGCACATGTATTAATTAAACACGTGAACCACACCTTTAAAGGGACTTTACGGAGTTTTGAATTTTTATGCTCGTGATTGCCCCCTCAGGCCAAAAGCGTAACGGCAGCTTCAACAGTAGGCTCGTGCACGAGGCGCGCATGCTGTACGTGCACACTCTTTAACAAAAATAACAGCTGAGACAGTCCCTTGTGTGTGTGTGTGTGTGTGTGTGTGTGTGTGTGTGTGGTCCAGAGGACAGGAGAACACGCAGCTAATTAATTAAATAATGTGGTTCTGTACCTTTCTCTTCAGCACAGCCGACAAAGGTTTATGATGGGTCAGTCCTCCTGCATGCTCAGATCATTCCCTTCCCTTGCTTGAAAAATTGTTCCAAAATGAAAGTTGAACCCACATCTTTTTTATCTGTGAATTCAATGCCGTTCGGCAAGTCTCAAATAAAAATTTGGGCGTCTTACTGTAAAAAAATATACCATTAATGTAAAAAAGAAACTCTAAAAAACTGTGTTCTCACCCGGGTCTCCTGCACGAGAGTCCGACGTCTTACTAGATGAGCTAAACCACCACTGACATATTTGGTATCTGTAACATTTATATCCTTGATGACAGCTAAAACAACGTTCAAAGTGAAAATGGCTATTTTGTTGCTAATTAGCAGGAAATATCTAGAAGAAAGTTCTACAGAAAGTAGCTAAGGGTCCTCAGAAATGTAGCTAGCTTTGTCACTAGGCGTTAGGAACAGCGACAAAGTGGCACTGCCTCTCTCTCTGCTGCTAAAGCTACGGATAGCAAATGCTACGGGCGATGCCTGAGCGTGAACGCGCATGAAGCAGCCTGCTCGACCCGAGCATCTCTCTTTTTCTGTCATTTTACAGAAAAACAGGCAATCACAGTAAAAATGCCAGGGCTCATTCTACAGGACCAGGGCGTTGCAGGAGAACGTATGAAGAAGACATTTATTATTTCTATACATGTTTTGGCTGTCAGACTTCCATAATGCACCTTTAAGTGATCATATCGGTGAAATGTGGAGAAAAAAATTAAGCCAACAGTCACACATGGTTGACCCCAAACTAATCTCTCTGTATCTGATGGCATTCACCACATTTCTCCAAATATCAACATGTTTAAAATATCTAATCTAGACACAGTTTTAAACAAACTAAGATCTCTCTTCATTTAATTATGTTCATGTTTATTATTTAGCAGACGCTTTTAGCGACTTACAGTTTATAACCTATAGGGCGTGTTGTGATCTGTGGGGGAAACCGGAGTACCCGGAGGAAACCCACGCATGCATGGGGAGAACACGCAGCTCCACGCAGAAAGGCCGCAGCCGAGTTTTGAACCTGCAACCTTCGTGCTGCGAGGCAACAGTGCTAACCACTGCACCACCATGCAGCCCAGTTATTTTGTTGTTTGCCCATAAGGGCCACAGTACTTATGAACTGGGACTAGACAAGCGCTACTAGTTTGTTGATCATTTCAGACCTGACCACAAAGATGGGGTCTAGACCAGAAGAGAGGAGAAACGCTACAAGCAGGACAAACTGGTTCACAGCAACAAGCCAACAACAGAAAACTGTTTAGCTGTGCTCAAGATAACACACAGTTTCTTCAGATTAAAAGAAAGAAGAAAGCTTATGGGAAGGATTACGGTTCTCAACAGTGAGAGGACAAACACCAGTTAGCAGAGTTGTGGGTATGTACTGAGATCAGAGATGAATGCTAAAGCTTGTTGAGTGTTTGGGGAGATTCAAAACAGAATTTTGTTTCCGTCATCACATCTCCAGCACAATTACAGCTGATGTGCTGTTTTTCCACTAAGTCCGTGCGTCAGGGCATGATCCTGGAACACCTGAGGGCTAAGAGACGAAAAGCCGATAAAATGAAACTCTTTGACTGCAGAAATAGCTGAGTCGGTACCTTATGTCTTTGATGGTGGCTCTCTTGAGTGGATCCACCTGCAGCATGAGCATCAGCAGCAAGGCCACGGAGTGGGTCAGGTACTCTGGGATGTAGAAGACACCTCCTCTGATCTTCTTAAACAGAGTGGGGACGTGCTCGTCATCAAAGGGCAGAGTGCCACACAGCAGGGCGTACAAAATCACCCCGCAGCTCCAGATGTCCACCTCCGGGCCTGCATACAGCCTGACAGAACCAGAAGATTTCACAGGTGCAGGGCAAGCAGAAGCTAAAGGCTGGAAACCTTCAAAGAAATTTTACTGCTGCAACAAAATTATTATAAAAAAGATCTAATTCTGTGATGATAATGTAGCGTCCAGCAGTGGTCAGTTTAGGCACCTTTCACCATCTATTCAACATCCGGTCAGAAAGGAGACACAACACTGCACGTGTTCCCTTTAAATGAGTCTGCTTCACACCAGCTGGGACTCCGACTCTGCTAGTCTGAAAGATAAACAATAACTTTCTTTCCCCAAGGCCCCATCTGTCTGCCTCCAGAAGAAAGAAGATCCAGCTCAAATCAGTTGCTAAATCCAAGAATGATTTAATAACTTCTCCTATGACTTATAATCTAGATAATCATTAAATAAACATTTGTTTATTACTACTTATTATAACCATAGTACAATGAAATGCTTCATTAATCTGTGCTCACTGAATGGATGTCATATTATGTTGTCTACTAGAACCTGCCATGTGTTCACCATGTTCTGACCACAAATGGCCTGTATTTGACCTAGCGCCTTCTAGAGTCCTGGAACCCCCCAAGGCGCTTTACAGCACAATCAGTCATTCACCCATTCACACACACTGGTGGGGATGAGCTACGATGTAGCCACAGCTGCCCTGGGGCGCACTGACAGAGGCGAGGCTGCCGAGCACTGGCGCCACCGGTCCCTCCGACCACCACCAGCAGGCAACGTGGGTTAAGTGCCTTGCCCAAGGACACAACGACAGCGACAGACTGAGCGGGCCTCGAACCTGCAACCTTCCGATTGCGGGGCGAGCGCTCAACTCCTGTGCCACCGTCGCCCCAAGGTCCTCACACCTGCTCCACACAATAACATGTTTAAGTTAAGACTAAGAGGGCGTGTTTCTGAGATTCTTGGTAATATCCTCAACTAGTCAACCTCTGGTTGGCTACACAATCATAACATCATAACATTAAAACCAGATCACGCTGGTGATTCTTCAGTTCTAGAGAAAGCTTCAGACGGGCCATCTGTAGCTAAACCTCTTTAACCATCAGAGTTTGACACGTCGTCAACACCTTTCTGCACCTACAAAGCTGAGACAGCAAAACAGTTCCTGCAGAAACAAGCTGATGTTGTTCAGCTCCTTAAGAGTTATTCCTCAGACGCAAGCTGATCCCAACCTGGTGACAACTCTGGACTGGAGAAGTCGGTGCTTGCGGTCAATCTACTGGACCTGGGTGCCCCGAGGTCATCCGACCTCTCTGACCTCGGGATCCGTGACGAGGGTCTCCAAAGAGTGAGGTAGAACACAGAGAGACTGCGTCTGATGTGCTTCTGACCATAACAACTTCATAGCTTAAGCAAACCAAATTCTTTTTCACCCGGAGACCTCGCTTTCCGAGATTCAGAAGCTCTGATCAACAACACACTGACACATAGCCTTCATCACCTTTATCTTCATCCATTCCCAGAAAATGCTTAGTTCACTTATCGTGTTATAATTGTAATAAAATCGTTTCTTACTTTTATAAACATGACTCTTTTCTGAATCAAAACGAAGTGTGTATAATTACTTAATAAAGCAAAAATCCTAGAATCGTCTGATTAAGCCCAATCATCTTCTGATATTTACAATAAAGATCAAGCAAGGTAGCATTGCATATTTATACAGAATATCAAATAAATAATACATTTGCCTCCGCTACATAATTCAGACCAGAACTTCTGTTTTATCTAAATCACACTCACACACACACACACACACACACACACACACATGAATTACGGTGATTAAACAATCATCCTGAAAAAACAGAAATTTGTAATTGCAGTGAAAACAATCAGCTGATTAGCTGAACCTCACCAAAAATAATTTTCAGACTCCTTTCAGATGATCAATCATTTCACAATCAGGAATTAGAAAATTTGTGGAATTTAAGAGAAGAAACTATTTTCTTTGATGAGATGCTGTTTTGTTCTCGTGGCCCTTTGTTCAGCACATAAACCCTCATCAACCCCGCCTCCCACTACTTTTCAATCCAACATTAAGTCATTTGTTGATTTTGTTGTTTATGTGTCTAAGCCACTCATTAGAACATAAAAAATAAAAATACTCCCAACTCAAAGGATATTGTAACTTTGTGAACATGAAAAAGTTATTTAAGCTCCTTCACTCATATTTTAACACGTTTGCAGTGGTCTCCAGTAGGAGTGAATGCCTTGTAAGTCGTACTTTGGGGGGAAAAGCTCCAGTGCACCAGTTTCAGCACGGACAATTCAGCAGGAAGAGAAAGGCCCAGTCTCAATACTCACACTGCGCCCTGCAGTCTTCAGCAAAGTGCACTTGGAGGAAGTGTGCAGTGGGGTTCGAGTGTGCGATACACAAGTGTGCAGATAATTGCCGAATTGAGACAGGGAGCGTTGAGGCAACGCATGCCGGGATGCTGGTCGCTGTGAAACTTTTTTCAAAAGCCTTTGTTAACAACTTTCAAACAAACAACAAAGCAATTATTTGAAATAAATTTTACTTCATTGCTGCTTTGTCTAAAACATTCAGAGCATCAACTAGTCGTCCTAAAATGAACTAATTTCATTAGAAAATACATATTTTCAGAACAGGAACTTGAGCCTTTTCTCCTGCAGCAATGACTTGTGGGTAATACCCTTGCCTGAGGTCCACATTGCTGCGGACTAGGGCAGGGGTGTCAAACATGCGGCCCGCGGGCCGGATCCGGCCCGCAAGCGGGTTAAATCCGGCCCGCGAGATGGTTGTGTAAACTTTATTTTCATACTTTACATTGTAGAGTGAAACTAAACTTATCTTTGTGAGCAAGTTTTCTCTGTAATGAGTATAAATAAAACAAAGCTGCGCTCAAGGCTCACACAAGAACTTGAATCCCATCCTGAAGTTGGCCGCCACTCAGGATGTGACTTCTGATGTTGATGTGCCGGTGAAAGCTAAAAGATGTAAAGTAAAATGAGTCAAATATACTTTAAGTGCTGCATGAAACTGATCTAGCCATGTGATCTGTAAGCTCTTTGAATCACTAAGGAATGTTTTTTTTATTTGTTGATTTTTTGATTTTTTTTTTTTTTTTTCAAATTTTCAAGTACACTTCAGGTGTTGTACTTGTACTATTTTGGATATACTGTCCTCAGGCTCCAGCCTTGTTTTATAGTGATTGTATTAAAATAAAGAAAACAATCTGAAGTTTTTTTTTATTTACCGGTCCGGCCCACTTGGGACTAGATTTCCCTCAATGTGGCCCCTGAGCTAAAATGAGTTTGACACCCCTGGACTAGGGTGAAGTGCAGAATAAAGGGTGCAATGGGGGCGTGGCCAACTTCCGCACTTGAGAATCAGGACACCCTACGCACTCTCACCCCTGGCCGGGAACGCGCAATTGAAGGGCGCAAGGGTGCCAGTGTGAATATTGAGATTGGGCCATAGACGGCAGGATTTGGATTCTTACTTCCTGGTATTTGGACATCTCACCTCTTATTGGCTAACAACTCAACCACTACTTTGTTCGCTCTGCAACGTTGATGTTTTATCTCCACCAATAACACAACTAGAGTTGCAACGATTATAAATTTTTGTGGTACGATTATAGTCTGAGAAATAATACCGATTTCACAATTACCACAATAATTTTACATTAATTGATTTCACATCTGCATTAACACATAGATCACACACATTGATAAAAGACATGATTACATTCTATAAAGGTTTTGAACCCCTGAAAGATCAATATTTCCTTTTCAGAGATTTTGCTTAGAAAAATTCACAACACTGATTTGCAATGTGGTTGTTTTACCTCCACAAATAACACAAGCCTGGAGGAGTTCTGCTGTTTGGCGGAGTTGCTAATGCTAACAGTTAGCTTCTACTAGTTGAGACGATCTCTGCTGATTCCTGGATGCTGAACCAACAACAGCCTTCCCTGTCGTGAGTCAAGATGGGTGAGTCCATGAATGTAAGTGGCAGTGAGACATAAATCTGTCAGGTTTCACTAGCCTGGCCGGCCAGACTCACCCTCTGTTTAATTCTGCACAGAGAACTAGTCTGGTTACTCACATGGTAAAAATCCAAACGGGAAGTAATAAAAGCATGGATGACAGATTCTAAGTGCGGCCGCTTCAAAATCAATTTTAGACACATTTTATTTTTTAGTTAACTGGTCAGAGTTAACGCTGAAGGATGGAGACACCTTAATGAATTGATGCTAAATTCCTACTAGTGCAATTGTTATTATTATCATTACTTAAATGTAATTTCTGCTTGTTCATATCTTTTTAAATTTAATCAGTACGAATATTATTGGAAGAAGGATAAAATCTTTTATTGCTATGTAGAACAGGAATTACAGAGAGGTGTAGTTGATTAAATATTAAAATGGCTTGCCATACTACTTGTTGTAGCTGTCTATACAGGGGAAATGCAAAACAACACAATATGAACACCCTGAAATGTGGGTACTCCAAATTCTTCTTTGGTGTTTTCCTATCTTCAGCAAGGAAATTAGCAATTGCAAAGGCTAGCGTTCTGTGAGTAACGTTACCATGACCAAAGCTAATATATTGCCAGAACTGAAGTTGTTTGTGCAGATTAAAGGAGATGTATCTTGCTCTAGCTAACTCAGTGAGTTTCACAACATTGCTCATTTAAACAGGAAAGCTACGAGTGACACCCCAAGCTGCCTTTATTCAACAACAACAAGGTAGATGTTAGGGCTGCACGATATTAGGAAAACCTGCGATAACAGTAACTAACATTGTGATGACTTGCAATAAATAAACAAATACTTAACTCAAGAACAAAAAATATAAAGCAAAGAAATTTAAAAAATAATTTTAAATGACTAAATATCACAAAAATGGTGATCCAAAGATGTGAGGAAATGGGAAAAAAATGAACAAGAAAGGGCAATCAGTGGATCCCGGATAACGCAGAATCAGCAGAAGGAGCAAACAAAGCCAACTCATCTGTTCACGAGCCATCCAAATTAAGTCCTGTCTGCCTAGGAGAGGTGGGCATCTAACCTATAAGAACCCACCCGATTGGCCAAATGAGTGAAGAGCTCTATTTGATTTGTCAACATCTTCATGCTTCCATTTGATTGACAAAATGCATTATGTGTAGCAAACATTTCAGCTGACCATTCATTGTGTTTGTTTCTGTTCTTTGCAATATGCATACTGCTAATGCTGATATCGCGATGACGATTGTAACGTCCAGGAATGGTCCGTTTTTACCTACAGAATGACCTACATGCCACCGGTCATCTACGGACATGAATCTGCCTCGGTGCGTCTCTTAATCTTCCGAGCAACAGGAAAAGATTTGACACTCAGATTATCAACATCATGTTCCCTTCTCAAGGTTCTTCTCTGCCAAGCCGGTCTGCTTATCTAGGCTGTCCTGCACAGAATAAAGGACTGAACCATTATCTTAGTAAACAATCATATGGTTGAATGAACAATAATGGTTGATGAATAATAATAATGTTTTGATTAATCTGTGCTTAAATGAATAAGGTTGATTAATATGTGCTTGAATTACTGAAGTTGAAATGAATATTATTATTACATTGAAAGATTCATATATGATGATCAGTAATGTTTGGTTTAACAAGTGAATCATTATCTACACTCAGACACAAGGTTCATTAGAGATAAATTAAAGTTAAAGTAACGTCACTGCACATAGATATTTTCTTAGCCACAAATCAGAGCATCCTGTATCTGAAAGAAGGCGTGACGTTCTGAGGTTTGTTTGTTAACACCCCTTAACATGGCACGTCCCGATTGGCCAAGTAAATCATAATATGAGAATATTAAACAGAATCACTGGGGAGTGATTCATCATTCCAGCATTCCAACATTCTGAGATTCAGCATCCTGTTAGCTGAGCCAACTCTGACTGGCCTTCGGAGGAAACTCTATAACCACCGCATCTCTTGAGAAGCTTTCTACAAGCTAAGAGCTGCCTGCAGCTGACACAGCAAAACGGTTCCTTCAGCTATTCAGAGACAGCTGCTCTAAACGCAAACTAGTTCCAACCTGAGTGCCAGGCGACATCTCTGGACGGGAGCGTCGGTGCTACGGTTAATCTACTGAACCTCGGTGCCCAGAGGTCATCCGACCTCCCTGACCTCCGGATCCGCGAAGAGGGTCTCCAAAGAAAGGGTGAGGTAGACACACATGATTGTGTCTGATGCCGTTTTGATAGGAACCAACTTCATAGTTTAATGCAAACCAAATTCTTTTCACACCCAGAACTCAGTTCTTCTAGATACAAGGTTCTGATAAACACACACCATTCACCATACATCACATCCCATCCACTTACATTCATTTTTGTTTGTATGTTTGTTAAGAAAAGTCTCAGTGTGTCTGTTCACTTGTTCACTAGTGTGGGTTGGAGCCCTTTGAGGTGGAAACTTGTCAGAATGGAACAAACTCTTAGATTCTGATGTGTAATAAGATAATATAATACCATAAAAGCAGGTGACTGGCATTGGCTCGCCACAACACTGAGTCCAAACAACGCAGCAAAGATGGTATCCTAAAATGTGTTTGTATTTGCTCAAATGAATCAGTTTAGTTCAGATTTTATTGGTAATATTTAAAGAAATTCCAAAATTAAGACTTTTAAGCAGTTCTGCAGAGCCCAAGGATAAAAAAGACTATAAAATCTGTAAATGCAATTGATCTCACACACACACACACCTTCCTGAGATGACCTCTGGGGCAGCGTAGTTAGGGGAACCACAGCTCGTGCGTAGGAATTCTCCATCTGACATCATATTTGAGAGTCCTGTTGGCCAATCACAGGCAAGCACATGTTATTAACCGTCTCTCTTTAATTTGACAGTGAAAGGCACCAAACAATAAGGTTGTGATCATGTTTTTGTTTTTCAATTTTTCATCCAAGGACAGTAAATTGAATGCTGATAGGCAATTAGATGACACAGCGGGTGCTGCTGAGGTCTTTATCCTCCTCCAACCACCAGGACATGAAGCTTTAAGCACAAAGCTCCTCTAATTGGATGAGCCCGTTTGTGTCTGCCACGGTCGGAGCCAAACATCACACACGCTGTGATTTCCTGACCTTGACTTTATCGTTTAGCCCCGCTCCCTGAACACTCCCTCTCACCATCGTCGTTTCTGTCTCAGCCAAAACGCTTCTCCTGCCTCACCCCCGTTGATTCCTTCCCTATCAGATGACACTGGGCCTCAAGGCTTCCTGCCAAACTTGATATGAGACCTGGCTGTTGCTAAGGGATGCCTCTCCACCCCTCACACCCAGTTGAGCACACTAGTGTGTTGATCACAATATTTCCCTGTTTCATGGTCACATTGCTAAAGAAATTTGGAGCTTGGCTACAAAAATTACTGTCAGAATCAATGAGATTCTCTCTAATGTCCAAGTGATCAATTCCATATGTACGTATGTCTCAATGTTATTAAACTAACTAATTCTTCTCTGCCCTCACTCACCATGCCCTGTTATTAATGTAATCCACTTGTAAATGTTTCCCTCCCTCTTAATGTTAATGAGCTCTTTCAGGATCTCACCAAAGTCTGCAATCTTGGCGTTCCTGTTGGCATCAAGCAGGACATTCTCAGGTTTGAGGTCTCTGTGGACCACCATGTGTCTGTGGCAGTAGTCCACAGCCGAGATGATCTGCTGAAAAAGACGGCGAGCTTCTGTGTCCTCCACCTGAAGGGAACAAAGGGTACGAGACAAATGGAAACCAACAGCTTGACTGGGACATTTTTCTGATCTGATCAGATGAAAGAAGGGTGTGAAACATGAAGATCTATAAACAACTGTTATTATTAGGACCACAATGCTGCTTTCAAGCAATTATATGATGACACTGCTGTTTAACGAGCACTAATGTTAAACCAAATGTCGAAAAGAAGATAACTGAAAACATTTTATCATGCCTCCTAACAATGTTGTAACATCGTATAGCTATAAATACATTGTGGAGAATTAAGAAGATGTAATAAAGTGGTTCTCCAGCATGTGTCTAAAAACCTCCACCAATAGCAACCATTGGACCATTCAGTAGTTGGTCTCGCCGAAATGCCGCAATTCCCCGGTTCCTCCATTCATTACGCACTCACGCATTTTGCAACTGAACACCACTGGTGTGAGAGGTTCTCCACTCAATAATATCAGAAGCTGTTTTTACAAAACAATGCAGTCAATTTGCCACAACGCCGTGGCGGCATCAGTGTCAGACCGTGGAGGTAATGTGGCGCAATCGTGTTCTTTTTATAAAAGATTAGGCAATAGCGGCATAAAGGGGGTATGGGGGTGGTCTCTGCGATGCTACAGACTTCTGTTTGTCTTGGACAAAACTTGATTTTTGTTGCGATTGAAGCTGCGATCTTTACGTTTATTTTAACAAGCTGGCCCTAAAAGTGTCTGTCTCCATCAGTCCCTGATGATCTGAGCTTCAGCTCCAACAGAGAGATGCTCATGGAGCGCTGCGGCGCTCCAGTTTGCCATCTTTGTTCAAAAGCAAAACTTATTGCCCGCATTTTCTTTCATTTTCAATATAGTTGCCGGCCGGAGCTCGGCATTAACTCCCCACGTCATCATGACACCTCCGTCTGTTGCGCCATGGCACAACAGCTGTTTATGAGGCAGACGATTACCGCAACATTACTACCAAGTGATGCCGCAAATTTTATAAGACACACCATTGTGGTAATATTACGCCGATTTGCCGGCATGGTGTGTCTTGAAAAAAGGGCTAGAGAAGGAGAAACAGCTGGCTGTTACCACTTCTTCTTTAGAACAAACTACCAGAGTCCCCAAAAGAAAAAACACCATCTGAAGTCACGGACAACAAAAGACGTTTGGACCTAAAAGACTGCGACTGGTGTTTAGCACTATCTCGTTTCTACTGGCATCTCAGGGAAGCTACCCAAGGGAGGGGTGAGTGATCTGTGACTGTTTGCACTCAAAACTTAGCTTGTTTTGTAGAGTCACTAAAGCAGCTTTAACTAAGAACATTTTCATATTAAAAACTTGATCAGATTGGATGAATGACACCACCAAGTGCATATTTGTCACATGCAGACATATAGTGAATTTATTTCTCACTCTTCGTTTTTATAAAGCTGCTTCATTTGGCTATTACTGGTTGTCTGTTGTGTTAGTTCTAAAAAATAACATTACAGCTTAAATATACAACAAAAGAAGACAAATCCTACATTAGAAAAATACATAACTCATACTGTCACAAATTAGGATTTTTAAAGAAGCAATGACTCTCAAACACAAAAAGATAGTGTCCGCTACTGCTATCTTTTTAATTGTTCCATGCAGCTGGACCGATTCTCCTTTTTATCGTCTCTCCCACTGTTAAAGAAGCGAGTACAAAATATGAAGTGGTATTTGGTATTATTCATGTTGTAACACTGGAAATGTCTAACGAAGCTATTTGTCCAGCAATGTCAGAGGTCAACAGACACTGTGTAAAACACAACCTAAGCATTTAGGACAGAACACGACTAATGGTTCCAGTTTGTCAGCAGCAGTTTTACAGATTATTGTCACCCCAAAAGAACAGCGTCTGTTTCACGAAGGAAGCAGCATTGTGTTGTTTTAATATAAGCAATAGTACCTAATGAGAATGTAATTAACTGCCAACTTCTTATACATAAATCAGAAATGCAACTATTTGTGTTTTGAAATGTTTATTAAGTCACATGATTTCTTTTAATCATGCGCCCCTCTAACAACACTACCAGTACCAGCTACTAGTATGTTGACGCTTGACTGCTTGATCCCGTGAGATTTGATGAGCTTTTCCACTGACAACTTCCTGCTTTAGCTCAAACTCCACCTCAGAGGGCAGTGATGGCAACCCAAAATGGCTAGGCTGCTAAACACACACCACAGGTGTAAAAACAAGGTGCTGCGTAAACTCATAAAAACTGCCGACTCACTGATTAAAAAAAATGTGAAGTTTCACTTAAGAGTAGTTCCTTTTACATTAGATTTTATTTGTGCTAAAAATACAAACACATGAATGGGTAACGCAGATAAATTATAATAGAAAAATGCAGCATTTAAATGTAAAACAAACACTAGACGCCTATGATGTATGTTTGAAAAGCCTAAAAGCTCACATTTACAACTGAAATGAGCTAAGTGTAAAAACTATTTCCCAGCATATCAGAATGATGTAAAGATGTGGTTCGCTTGTTTAATGGCTTTTGTTTGACCTTGTGTTAATTCTTGCTCACTAACTTCTCATGCTGCTCCCTCTACCAACTTCTGTTTTTCTCATAATCCTGCATTACCTTTTTCTTATTAATTTTTTGTTCTCCTTCTCATTTGTCAGTTTATTATTTTCAATTTTTTTAATGAAATTTTTAAATCATTTTTATATTTTTGAAATTATTCTTCAATTGTTTTTTATCCTATGTGAAAAAATGGTTTCTTCTTAATCAATACATTTCCCAGTGGTCTCAAATAGGAATGAATGCCTGGTCAGTTGCACTCAGGCGTTGGGGGGTGTACCTGTGCACCAATTCTAGGGAGTGAGCCACATCACAGCTTCAAATGGAGAGTTTTGGAGTCTTATTTCCTGATATTTGGACATCTTATCCTGGATTGGATAACAGCAAAATGGCTCACTTACCACTGACTGCTCTGCAATGTTAATGTTTTATCTCCACAAATAACTCAATTGAAGTTCTGCTGTGTGGTGGTTACTAATGCTAACAGTTAACTTCTACTAGTCCAGATGTGCCTTGCTGTTTCCTGGATGCAAGAAATGTGGAATTGTAGCATCAACAAGTCAACTCCATGCAGTGTTTTTCTTCAGTTCAGCAACTACGCCAGGTGATTTCGATCAGCACAGTGAACAAACCTGGTTCAGTTGCTGGGCAGAACAAAAACACGGTACGGCGATGACTCGTTAATGACACAATTCGCAATTGTCTGCTGGACTCCAAACCAACAACAGCGTTCTCCGCCGTGAGTCAAGATGGGTAAGTCCATGAATGTTAAGTGAATGTGTGACGTAGATCTGTCAGGATTTCAAATCCTAGAGTTTCACCATCTTCAGACGCTAATGCAGGAGATAGGTGTAGGAGACTATTTTCATGTTCAGTCTGCATTTAAAACCCACAGTGATGCATTATAATCAGGAATAATAATTTAAAAAAATGTTTTTTCAGTGAACCATACCTTTAGGTAAATGCATCATGTTATTTGTTATTTGTAGGGGCAGTGTTACCAGAGCTGTAGGAGAGAGTTGCGACAGGCTTTGAACTCGCCGACTCGCGGTCACGTGGTTCATGGAGCTCTCAATAGTTCCAAACATCCCAGCACTGTAAATCAGTTTGAACGGCGTATAGTGGGACAACTCACAAAAATTGAATATTGTCACATTTCCCCTGGCTATTTTTGGTAATTATTGAATAAAAATATATATTATATTATATATTATGTCCTAATTCCTTCACAAAGTAGCCTATTTTTTTTTCGAGCATATGTAGGGAGACAAACACCCGTGACTGTTCTACATTACAGGAACACGGCAGTCCTAACACACTGTAGAACACATTTAGACCAAATACAGGTGCTGGCCAGTAAATTAGAATATCATCAAAAGGTTGAAAATATTTCAGTAATTCCATTCAAAACGTGAAACTTGTACATTATATTCATGCAATGCACACAGACCAATGTATTTCCAATGTTCATTACATTTAAATTTGATATTCATAAGTGACAACTAATGAAAACTCCAAATTTGGTATCTCAAAAAATTAGAATATTCTGAAAAGGCTGAATATAGAAGACACCTGCTGCCACTCTAATCAGCTGATTTACTCAAAACACCTGCAAAGGCCTTTAAAAGGTCCCTCAGTCTTGTTTTGAAGGCACCACAATCATGGGGAAGACTTCTGACTTAACAGCTGTCCAAAAGACAATCATTGACACCTTGCACAAGGAGGGCAAGACACAAAAGGTGATTGCTAAAGAAGCTGGCTGTTCGCAGAGCTCTGTGTCCAAGCACATTAACAGACAGGCGAAGGGACGGAAAAAATGTGGTAGAAAAAAGTGTACAAGCTCTAGGGATAACCGCACCCTGCAGAGAATTGTGACGACAAACCCATTCAAAAATGTGGGGGAGGTCCACAAAGAGTGGACTGCAGCTGGAGTCAGCGCTTCAAGAACCACCACGAGGAGACTCATGAAAGACATGGGATTCAGGTGTCGCATTCCGTGTGTCAAGCCACTCCTGAACAAGAAACAGCGCAAGAAGCGTCTCGCCTGGGCCAAGGACAAAAAGGACTGGACTGATGCTGAGTGGTCCAAAGTTATGTTTTCTGATGAAAGCAAGTTCTGCATTTCCTTTGGAAATCAAGGACCCAGAGTCTGGAGGAAGAGCGGAGAAGCACAGAATCCACGTTGCATGAGGTCCAGTGTAAAGTTTCCACCGTCAGTGATGGTGTGGGGTGCCATGTCATCTGCCGGTGTTGGCCCACTCTGTTTCCTGAGGTCCAGGGTCAATGCAGCCGTCTACCAGGAAGTTTTAGAGCACTTCATGCTTCCTGCTGCTGACCAACTTTATGGGGATGCAGACTTCACCTTTCAACAGGACTTGGCACCTGCACACAGTGCCAAAACCACCAGCACCTGGTTCAAGGACCATGGTATCCCTGTCCTTGATTGGCCAGCAAACTCGCCTGACCTTAACCCCATAGAAAATCTATGGGGTATTGTGAAGCGGAGGATGCAATACGCTAGACCCAACAATGCAGAGGAGCTGAAGACGACTATCAGAGCAACCTGGGCTCTCATAACACCTGAGCAGTGCCACAGACTGATCGAGTCCATGCCACGCCGCATTACTGCAGTTATTGAGGCAAAAGGAGCCCCGACTAAGTATTGAGTGCTATACATGCACATTCTTTTCATGTTCATTCTTTTCAGTTGGCCAACATTAGAGAAACAAACATTTTTTCATTGGCCTTTAGAATATTCTAATTTTCTGAGATACCAGATTTGATGTTTTCATTGGTTGTCACCTATAAATATCAAAATTAAACGTAATAAACATCGGAAATACATTGGTCTGTGTGCATTGCATGAATATAATGTACAAGTTTCACGTTTTGAATGGAATTACTGAAATATTTTCAACCTTTTGATGATATTCTAATTTACTGGCCAGCACCTGTACATTACTGTAGTAATGTAACACACTGCTCTAATATAAGCATACTTAATAACTTTAAGTCCTACAAGAAGCCCTAAACTCGAGTTGTAATATCCATTTTAAAGTGTTTATTGAAAGCTAAAATTCTGCTCCAGCTTACCTTGAAGAAAACATTTTACAATCATTACTTTATATTTTTATGTGAAGACAGTACATGCATCTATAACCCAGTTTATCTGGCTTCTAGAGCCTGACTAATAGCAACTAATTAAAAAGAAAATTTCAATAAAACTGTATGGTCAAACACAGTAGATAAAAAGTGTGTTAATCGTGAAAAAATGAATACAAATTTGTACAACATGTATAATATCACTTTTAATAAAGCATTTCACCAACATTATGTTTAGTCATTACATATGCACAAATAAGCTGAATCATTGATTATGAGCAATGTAGTCAAGACCTAATGAAACTCTTTTGAATAATTTATTTTGATTATTATTAAAATAAAATTTGTCAGTGGGTTAAAATTTGAAATTACAAATTTTAGGATTGGATAAAAAATTTAAATGTCATTTTACATCTCTAAATTTGTGGTTTAGTTCAATATTTCTATATGTACAAAAATAGTATTTTAATAATACCTTTACACCATGGTTGGCTACGCTGCATGTGGATGTAGCGATCGGTCTGAGAGAGGAATCAGAATTATGGCTTTCCCAAAGACGCAGAGAGAAGAAAATGGTTGGCTCATGTCAGCAGGAGCAACCTCACCATGACCAGAGATCACAGCAACAAACAGCTGTGTGCAGTGAGTTTAATGTGCTCTCTCAAATGTTTTCTATCAAGGCTCGACATGTTCTGCTCTCTACTGCACAAGGCTGCAATTAAACTGTTACGGTATTTTCACGACCATAAGGCGCACCTAAAAGTCTTAAATTTTCTCCAAAATGTACGCGGCTGCGCCCTATGGTGCGGTGCGCCTTGTTGTGAGACGAGAACGTAGTAGAAGACAAGGGGCGTGGCGTGAACGTGCGGACGTGAGCGAAGACTGACCTGTGGATCTGCCACATCATCATCCTCCGGCTGCGAGTCTCCGTCCACTTCCTCTGCTTCCAGTTCAAAAAACAGCCGTACTGTCTGAACTTCCTGGTGGACATTTATCCTTCTCATCATCCTTTATTAAAGACTAATAAAAGCCTGCTAAACTGCAGCGACAATATATCTGTCCGGATCGCTCCAAAATATGAAGTTTACCGTTAATATCTGTCTAATTGTTTGTTGTTACTCCGTTCGCGCCACTCCTTTCTGCGTGAAGCGGCTCCTTTTAGCGCACATCTCGTTACTCGTGCAGCCTTCCTCTCTCTCTCAGCTACATAATGATGCTTTTTATCAGCTGAAAATGTGAGACGTCCACCAACAGCAAAAGGATCTCGTGTTTTTGTGGGTTTTTTACGTTCACAAGCACATTCCCTCTCACGGATTACTAAACTGCTGTTTTGACAAGTTGTCAGATTGCCTAAAAATAGGTGGTTTTTTAGTTTAGTATAATGGGCTCGACACACGGGAGGCGACATCGCCTGTCCTCCATTCATTTTCAATGACACATGCGCGCTGCCGCGGATCGCCTCCCGTGTGCAGGGTAATAAAAGCGACAGCGACAAATTTCGCTGATCGCGGTCGTTTGTCGCCTCCCGTGTGTCGAGCCCACAACTCCGCTTTTACGTTGCCTATTAACAAAATTTAAAAACTGGAGTGTAGTTTATAATCTCCTTTTTAAAGCTGAATTGAAACCGAAAAATTCAGGGAGGCGGAGTCTTGCTGCTACAGCGTCCCAAATCAGACCTGTTCAAAAGACGCGGATACGCGTTCATGGACCTCAGAGGGTTAATAAAACACAATTCAAATCACACGATTTTCTTAGGCCTATTAATAACACACATATGATTTTGTTCATGTGGAAAGTTTATGTGGTTAAATCCACCAACTACCAGTAAACACATTCTGAACTTCAACACAGCGCATCGGCTCTTGAAGCGGCGCTGCGAGCAGCTGTGACCCAAAAAGTACCAGAACCGCTCACGGCGCATGCGCAGTCATGCATCAACACCGCTCGCCCGCTATCTCCCTAATAACACACGCTGTTCGTTTTTATTTCTACACGTTTTTTTACTCACAAAGATTGTCAAGAAAGCGTGTTTGTCGTGTTCATGTCAAATTAAACTGACCACAAAACACACAAATCCTCCCGTGTCTCGAGCCCATTAGAAGAGCACGAGCCGTCAGCGCTCGCAACGAGGAAGTGCACGTGCGCTCTAAACCAGGCCTGAACCAGGACTAGACCAGTAACGTGAAGCATGCTTTTGGCCACCCCCGGACTTTCGCATGGGCTTACCTGGGCTACAGCCCTGGGCCCCTGCGTGCCGGAGGCCCCGCTGGAGGTCCAAAAAGCATTTTTATTTTTGTATGTAATTCTCTAACAAGAAGCTACCATTTAGCTGAGAAGCACTGGGATTTGTTTTGGCAAACATCGGTCATGACTGCTTATAACTGGTCCAAGTTTTCTCACACTTCTTACATCACGGCGGGCGTTTGCAGCCTGACATACCCCCGTGTGCGGCCGGTCCGACACCGCGACGGCACCTGCTGAGACCACGTCCAACAACACAAATGATCTTTTCCTGTCAGTGAGTGATTGTGGAAAATTGGCGGCAGAATCTGCGGCTGATGTTCCGGCAGCAGAGACGCTCGATCTGGAGGCATCTGAGACCACCACGTCCTCCATGGATTATCTTTTCCCATCGGAGAGTGATTGTGGAAAACTGGCGACCGAAAGTGCGTCTGGGCCACGGATTGAAACTGTGGATGAACCTTGTTACAGTACGGATCCATCTTGCTGGGGAAAATGCGATGCATCTGTGCGTGCCTACTGGGCTGAGCGAGGACCGCAGAGCTGCCAACGCATGGACGTAAATTTTAAAGCGTCCGAACGAGCGTACAAACAGCAGAAGCGGTTCTTCTCCAGACTGCACTTTAAACGCAGACTCGCCAATGGTGAGTATGTCCAAAGACAGTGGCTGCTTTACTCTCCATCTACCGGAGCTGTGTTTTGTTTTGCATACCGCATTTTCAGTGATGCTAAAAGCAAATCGTGCTTTGAAACTGGTTTCAGCTGGAAACATGCCACAAACCGGATGAAAGAGCATGAAAACAGTGAACATCACAGAAAGGCTATGCTGACTTATATCACATTTGGGTCAGCTGCTGGGAGGATAGATTCAGAGCTGGAAAAACAATTTGAATCTGAGAGTCATACTGGACTGAAGTTTTGAGAAGAGTTGTGTCTGTTGTGAAGTTTTTGGCAGAGAGAGGACTTGCTCTTAGAGGATCTAGTCATGTTTTTGGCAGGACTGATAATGGTAATTACCTGGGCCTTCTGGAGTTAATCAGCGAGTTTGATCCCTTTTTGAAGTCTCACATAGAGAAATATGGAAATGCAGGTGCAGGGACACCTTCATATCTTTCTTCACTGATGGGTGATCGTGTTCTGTCTGAAATAGTCGGTGAAGTAAACATGGCCAAATACTATTCGATCTCAGATGTTTCCCACCTTGATCAGTTAACATTTATTCTGAGATATGTGTCACCTGAAGGGCACTCCCAGGAACGCTTTCTTAGATTTCTTCCCATAGAGAGCCATACAGCTTTGAGCACAGTCTTCTATCTTAGTGGCAGATAAGTGTGCTTTTGCCTTTTGTTTATTTTTGTTAAAGTTATTTATTTGACAGCAAAAGCAGAATTTGAATTGTATTAAAATGTTCAGTGTGTAAATGACTACCTAATGTTAGGTTATTGATTCACACAGCTTTTAGAAGCCAAAGTTGAAATAATGTTTTCTTTCTATAAAATGCAAATCTATTCATTCAAGGATTATTGTAGTGTGTGTGAATTGGTTTATTAAAGATGTGTGATCTAAAAAAAAGTATCAATTTGTAGTCCTTAAAATAATATAGTAAAATTATAAGTGTGTGTGTGCGCGCGTGCGTGCGTCTATGCAGCAATTTTGAAAAAAGGGCCCACCTAAATTGACTGAAGCCCATGGGCCCACATCCTCCTAAATCCGGCCCTGCTTTTGGCTGTTTATAATTTTCACGTCTGGTTTGCGCTGATATGTTCCGAGTCCCGAGCCCGCACAGATGTTTTACCGGTACGTTCTACCGTGCCCCGCCTGCGCCCTATAACCCGGTGTGCCTTTTGTATGTGTTAAATACCAAAAAGACACCGACTGAAGCTGCACCCTAGGTGCGCCCTATAGTCGTGAAAATACAGTAAATGTGGCAGGAAATAAACTAATACGCCACTCTACTAGGGTTGTCACGGTAACCGGTGTAGCGGTAAACCCCGGTAAAAAAGTTTACAATAATAATAACCGTCTTGTTTTTAAAAAACTATATTATCTCGATGGGTTTACCGTGGCTGTGGTGTAGGCGCGGTGACCCTTACCAGCCACCGTATCACCTGCTGAAGTTGCTGGCAGCACATGTGCGCTTTGTTGTTTACAACCAAAACTTTCTTGAAGCTAAAGCTGAAATAATGGCCAGAGGAGGAGACGGCAGCGCTCAGGACATTTATTATCCCTCAAAGAAGACAAAGTCGGAAGTACGGGCATCTTTTGGATATTTGAAGAATGCTGAGGGACAGCTGATAGAAGACGGCTATCCTGTTTGCAGCACGAGCAGAAAAAGTGTCTGTGAAAGGCAGCAACGCTTCAGATCTCATGACACATCTGCGTGACCATCACCCACAACTCTACAGTCAACGCAAGGCAAGCTAACGTTAGCGTTTTAGCTAAAATGCGTGATCCGAGGATTTGGGTTGAGGGAGAACGCAACGAGTGGCTATATAAAGCAGCCGCAGCGCCGCTACCTGCATATAAACCGTGTCGCGGACACCGCCATGTTGAAATGACGCTATGCATTACGGGGCTCCCAGGGGCAGATAAGAGTTGGTCTCTCTCCGAGAATAATTATGAATTTAACAACGATTACTGCCTGATGACATTTTCCCACATCTGCAAAGCTCACTGGAAGGACACAAACCGAGGACAATATTTTCCTGATATAGGGTTTATTACTCAAGTAAGGGTAAAAAAGTATCTGATTAGAAGGCTACTTGAGTACTGAGTATCATCTGAGCTAATATTTTTAAACGATGACATCAAACAGACATAAAATAAGGAGTTATGGGCAAATATTGGTATTTTAAAGACTAAAGGGAAAAAATGTAAACAAATAAACAACATAATTACAAAATAACACATTTTAGGCTAAATTTAGACACAAACTGAGGACAATATTTCCTGACATACAGGGTTTATTTAATTGTTTGAAAATGTAGCACGTTTAAAAAAATACCGCGATAATACCGAAAACCGTGGTAATTTTGGTCACAATAACCGTGAGGTTAAATTTTCACACCGTGACAACCCTAGTGTCTACAGGCACATTTTGAGGAGGGACAGTTTACTAAGACTAGGCAAGGCAAGGTGAGACTCAGGACTGATGCTGTTCCAACCCTGTTTGTTCATCGCCCTGAACCAAGGAGGAGGAAGGATCTCGCAGTGAGAAGTACAGCAGAACCACTGCATGTTTGTTGATCCACTGACCAGTGACCACACACATTGTACTCAAGTAAACTGTGGTGTGAATCTTTAGAAATATTACACATTTGTATTTATTTACTTAAAAGTTATTCTTTATTCTAACAGTGCCATTAAACTTTCAGAGAATGAGGGAAGCAGCAGCAGCAGTGAGGCAAATGAGATGAGAGAAAGTGAGCAGGGACATGAGATGGTATCAGGAGAGAGGGACATCCCAGGAAGCCATGAGGAGCCGGCGTCAGGGCCAGGAGGAGAAAGGAACAGGATCCGCAACCAGTGAACCCAGCTGGAAAGCCTAAATCCTGATTCATGCTTCTGCGTCTGCGTCAGTGCGGAGACACGCAACGCCATTATCCGTCCTTGCGGGCCTGCTGGAAAGCCACGCAAGTACGTACGGAGTCAAGCTCTCTTTTCTAAACATCCGGCCGTCTGCCGAGACGGAGAACGCAAGCTTGTGATTGGTCAGGGCACCGCTGTCGTCTACACCTCTGTCATTGCGCCCTTAAAAATATAAAGAGAGTCGAGAATAACTAGCGGCAGACACGGAGCAGCTTGAAGAACACCTTGTGAAAAAACTCTAAAAATATGAACGTTTAATTCCCCCGGGACTGGAGGAGTGAAAAGATGCGCAGCAGGCATTTTAATTATGGACGGAAATGACAGGAAACGTGGGTTTAGAGGTGGCGAGCGCATGAAGAGGTGGAGGAGAATGAGAGATACATTTGTCCGTGTTAAAAAGTCTCTTGTATACCAAAAAACACAACATAAACACACTATCTTGGACCGGATACGTGACAGGATACCACAGAACAGCGCTACGCCCTCTGCTGTCCTGGTGGGGAATTGCTTTGCAACACTCCCCAGGAGACGGAGAAGTATGAGGGCAAAATGTCTCCGTCCGTGCGTGTGTGTCTCTCCCTGTTGGAACTGACGGAGAAGCATGAATCAGGCTTAAGGGAGTAAACAGACAATCAAAAAGGCCGTACAGCTCTGTTTTTCAGTGGGTTCAACAGGCTGCAGGTTTCTTCAGGACACGAGTATCCCTCTGCCTGATGTTAGAACCCTGCACAGACAAATGCAGCCCGTTAAACTGGAACCAGGTGTGTTAGGAGAGGTGTGTGACATGCTCAGTTTGCAGGTTAAAAATCTGACAGAGATAGAAAGAGAGTGTGTGCTCACTGTGGATGAGATGGCAATCACTCCAGGCGTGCATCACTCCATCACAGACCCAACTGGGTTTTGCCACCACCGTTGTTCCTGGTCAGCTCTCCGCTCAGCCACTATGAAAACATGAAGATGGACACATGACACAGTTTAACCTTTAATGGTTACATACGATTTTTGTTTATCTCCCTACGTTCGTAATCCTGTTTAGTCTCATGCTTCAGCAGCTCGTTGCAGTCAGTGTTATTAACTGAAAAATATTAAATAATTACGTGTCTTCACAATCACATTTTTCTTTATTATTGGTCTCTCCATTTGTGCTTCCATTTCTGATGCATGTTCGTGTTGATACAGCAACCAGCAACGTATTGTACAAAAAATCCCAAATAAAACTAATAATGTAAAAAGTTTATAACCTATTTCAAACTGTGGGGAATTTTTAAAACGTAGAATCAAACAAACTGAAATAAACCCGTCTACAGCTCGTCAAGCTTGTCTAAACCCTCCTGCTCACAATCAACTAGCTGCACACAGTTAGCTCATTAAAGGTTATCTAGCTGAAACTGGCAACATAAAATACCATCGTTGGCTAATTTTGGTACGAAGCGGTTAGCTAACGCTTCACAATGCAACAAAATTATGACATTTCATCAACTTACCAGAGAAAATCCTTCCGAAACACCGAAAATGAAGTACGGTCAGTGCAGCAGCGGGGCTGTTTGGAACTATTGGAAGCTCCATGAACCACGTGACTCCCGCATTCCATTCTTTCCATAGGAGTCTATTGGAGTGTCGTAACTCGTTCTTTCTACAGCTTTGAGTGTTACATGTTACTGTAACAATAAAGAAAAAAAAGGTATGTACTATTGATTTACTCTTTCCTTGTTTTGTAAAAGTTTTGACCATTTTGAGTTTACATTTTTATTGGGTTATCTAAATCTTTTTTGATGACTCACGTCACCGTGACCAGAGGTTTGAGACAATAAACAACCAATTAAGTATAAATGTCATCTAAATAAAATCCCTTACCCTCCCATTTTTGCAGATGTAGTCAAACAGTTCTCCTCCTGACACATACTCCATGACCATGAAGAAATCTGTGGGTGTACTTATTACCTGGTAGCTAAAACAGGAAAAAACACACATGCATTAGCCTCCTTCAAATTCTGTTCCTCCAGTTTATAATCACACAACACCAACACACACACAAACTAAAGGCAAAGCCTGACGGACTCGTTCAGGGCTGAGCGTAGGTAATCCTTCTCATAAAGGTCAGCTTATTAGACTGAAAGCTCAGTGCAATCAACTGTTGCTTGTGGGAGAATCAGAAATCCATCAAGTCCTTTTTCTTTCCTGCTGAGCCAACTGAAGCCTGACAGATCTGGCCCCATGGGGGAAATGGACGAGATTGCAATTATTTTTTCTGCTCAACATGCAAACACATAAAGTCTTCCAAGACTGAAAACAAGCTAGTATGTTTTGTAATGGCTTTAGTTTTGCGCAATTTTATATGGCAAGGCAAGGCCGCTTTATTTATAGAGCACATTTCAAACACAGAGGCAACTCAATGTGCTCAACAATTATCAGGACATGATATGAAACCAACATAAAAACACAAATTAAAATACACACAAATGGAGTTACAGTTTAGAGCTAAAGGAGAAGACAAGGTTACAGCGCAGATTACAGTGGAGACGACACATGATAAGACACAATTCATTTAAAGGCTGACGAGTACATTCAGGTTTTTAGTTTTGTTTTGGACAGCGTTAGGGTTGGGGCGCCTCTGAGGTCATGGGGAAGCTGATTCCATACGTGAGCAGCATAGTAACTAAATGCATCTCCACCATGTTTTGTTCTGACCCGCGGTTCTATGCACGTCCAAATATGTTTGAACACCTCGCTTAAGGCCCTGTCCACACGTAGCCGGGGATCTGCCAAAACGTAGATATTTTTCTACGTTTTGGCCTGTCATCCACACGAAAACGGAGTTTTTTCACACGAAAACGGATCTTTTTAAAAACTCCGGCCAAAGTGAAGATCTGTGTTTTCTCCGTTTTGGGTGTCTGCGTGTGGACGGACAAAACCGGAGTTTTAAGGTCCGCAACGTCACTTTCTGCGACAAAAAAAATGCTGACATCACGTGTGCGACCTGTGTTTACACTAGCCGACAGCATGGATGCCCTCAGAGCTGCGCTCGCTTTATCAACTGTCCAAGCGCTTTCTGCTTGTTTGTTTTTGCAAGCAGAATTACTGCTGCTTGTGGAAGACCACAGACGAAGGACGAGGTTAAGAACGGGGGAAGTACTGCCGCCTACAGGTCTGGCATGTCCTTAACAACGTACTTATCCGGGTACGTGTGGACAGAGTTTTTTTTAAACGCGGTGGTGTGGATGCAAGTTTTTGGAGGGGCGGATATTCGTTTAAAAAAAACCCGGCTACGTGTGGACTAGGCCTAAGTCTGCATCTGTTTCTGATAGCTGAAATATTTACTACCATGCTGCAACATTTACAGAGTTACAAAGCACCTCTGGAAAGAGCCTGAAAGCTGGCATGTCTGCTATCGCTAAAGAGTGTGACAGTGTGGACTTATCTTGACTCACGTCTGAAAATAACACCTAAGAGACAAAACAATGGACTGAGAAGTATGCTGGGCAAAACCAAAAGCAAAAAAAAAGAGAGAAAAATAACCAAAAACACAGAGGAAGACTTAAATGTGCTTTGATCTCTATCCAAGCTTGTGTCTGTGGTTTGTTTAGAGAACAAATTGTTTATGTTCTACCTCCTGGGACATTTTCAGCAAGCTCAGCACAACCAAGCTAAGCCATCATCATATACTGGTAAGCTATGTGTCTGTGTGGTCTGTCTCTACTTACAGCTTGATGATGTGTGGATGTCGGAACAGTTTGAGATTCTGAATCTCCCGTTTGATCTTCCCAACGACATCGAGACTGCGGATCTTCTGTCTGTTTAGGATCTTCACTGCCACTTTGTGACCCGTCAGCTGGTGCTCTCCAACTAGCGCAGAGGCAAACAGACAGGAAACACACTGAAGAAACTAGTTTTGGGAAAATGCAGATCTTTGTGGGAGAGATTTCAAGAAGGAATAAATGAGATTGTTGTACCGTAGGCTTCTAATAAAAAGGAAATAAAATGTGTTCTTATTTGGTTTGTGGCACTTTTCTGGCTATTTCTTTCTTTATTTCCTCTTTGATGCTGGACTTCTCCGACTGCCTAAGGCTGTGTATTCACAATGTTATTGCAGCTGCATACAAGAGCTAAAGCACAGAGTAAGTTATCAACATGATGGATCATCTGCCTCTACTTAGACAATGCACAAAGCAACATTTGTATTAGTCATTACGCTATTAAGGCTATAATATAATATAAATAATATAAATATAATTTATTATCTGTTATTTGGTATCACATGCAAAAATCAGCCCGAAAAACATGCAAACCATTTGAAAATGGCAGTTGGCCATTTACAAAGGAAACAGGCTGTAAAGTGTTAGATATAAATATTAAGTCGAATCTGATATCCTGGTTAAAATATTTACTAAAATTTGAGCTAATATACAGGTTCATTTAGTTTAAAACTGCCACATTTACATTGGACCTATTTAGATTTCAACACCGTATTTAGATTTAGATTTTCACATTTAACAATGCAAGTTGATGTGATTCTAGATGTTTACAAGCAATTTTTTTATTCTTCAATTTTATATTGAATATTTAAACATTCGTCTAAATTTCTGCTAAAACGTTTTGAGAGAATAACTTTCAATTTTCTAAATAACTGTGGTGAAAAACGGATTTTCTATTTTAAATCCACGCGAGAAAAAGCATTAAAGTATTAAACGAGTCGGCGCCCCATAGCTTCCCTTTAACTGCGCACTGGGCGAGGGAAGCTCACAAGGTCATTCTGCGACCGCAAAACCTAACCAAAATGTTTAAACTGGCGAAATAAAGACCAGATGAAGCTTTTGGTCTCTAAAGGACTTCCCTAACTGCTAGTTACATCTACCGCCAGGGCAGCTTAGGAACATAAATGTCCGTAAACTACACGCTGTGTTTCCGTCAACGATTCCGCGTTTATTTGCCGCAAAACGGGACGAAAACGCTTCAAAAACATGACGTTTTATGTGTTTGAACATCATAAAATAACGATAGGAACGTGGTCTGGTGTCTCTGTGCTCCTTCAGCTAATTACACCTGCTGTAGCCGATAGCCGTGGCTACAGAAAGCTTCCTCGGTGGAAGAATTTGACTTTGAAGCGGTCCTATTCTCAAATTAGATTTACGTGACAAGTACATGCTGCTTCCGCACGTGAGCCATTCCCTTACGCAAACTGCGTAGCGTCAAGTTAACCACGGAGCGTAAAGACAGACGGGAGGCAGGGACACTGAATTTGTACTATTTTGACAGAAAAACACAAACGGAGCTCAGCATGACACAAAACATGACTCAACTCTTTACTTTGCCGAATGTCCCCACTCCGAGCGTGTCTCCGATGACGTAATGACCGATTTTTACCCTGCCTTCGTGTTTCTGTTGTTGCCGCTCAGCCATCTTCTCCGTTACCGACGGCTGGGTTCGCTCGGTGCGGTGGGTGTGCTGCCGCCTGTGGGGCCGCACGGAGGGGCGGGGCGCTCCGGTGGCAAGGCTCCAGTTTGAACGGCTGCGGAAAGGACGTGAGATTATGTGCAAAATAAAGCGCTTCTTTAAAACACCAGGTGGAAAAACGTGAACATTAGAACGGACCGACCTTTCCATCAGGTAGATGTGTTTAAAAACCAACGCGCCAGGTGTTTTATGAGAGACAAAATTGAGCTAAACGTGGCAACCAATTCTTACATTATCAATGTAATTTTGTCGTTTTTCTTTCTTGGCCACCTGTGTCTCTAGGATTGATCACATGCCAGAAATGGCAGAATTCACCACCAAACCTTTGCTGGATTGTTCTGAGGTGTTGCTCTGGGATGATATCAGGTGGTCATTTATGCACACCTGTCTGCAGAGGCTGGCTGTCCACTCCTATGGATGAGGAGTGACCCCTCTCCCTCTGTTGGCAGCTGGTTGGATGGATGGTATCACTCACATTTTCTTCTGCTGTAATTTCTTCTTCCAGAGACCTCAATCTACCAGTAAATGAATTGATAGAGAAAATTCCAGTCCATAGACCTGTTGCACTTTACAACAAGGATCCCTGTGATAGAGGTGGGTCTTTCTAATGTTGTGATAAAGTACAGCATCATGTGCTACAAATGATGTTTACAAATGCTCGTTGTGCTTACGAGGCAGCAACTAAGTCTGAAATATTGCAACTCCAGGTGAAATAGGCGAACAGATTTGGCAACAAACTTGTTAGTTTTGTCTCTTGCTCTCCCTTAAAAGATGCATTATAAACGCAGATTAATGATTTGGAAAGGTCAAAGATGAATTAATAACAAACCAATAGATTCACCATTCATAAGGGGGGCTTACAGTGGTACCGTTTCTTTGTTTCATGCAGCTCAAGCGTTTTGTGTCCTACATCATTCACCACAGTTCATTGCTAATTTATATTCTTCAGATTATCTCTGACTCTGACATTTTGGAATCTCAGTTTCTGTCTAAATTTATGGCAAGGCAGCCTTGTGTATATAGCTCATTTCATACACAGAAGCAATTCAATGTGCTTCAGGAGCAAGAACAGTAAGAACATAACATATTAAAATCAACGAGACAACATAAACTGCAGCAATCTAATTTAAAATACACAAATAAAATTAGATGTATGAATAATATCCAAAGGCAAAGTTAAAGGGTGAGCAGTTAGAGTGCAGCATAATAACATTTATTAAAAGGCTGATGAAAACATGAAGGTTTTCCATTTTGATTCAAAAGTTACTAGAGTTGAGGCACATTTGAGGTCACAAGGAAGCTGATTCCATCTGTGTAGCATAGTAGCTAAAAGGCCCGTCACCCCGTTTGGTTCTGACCCGAGGTTTTATTCTGACTGTTTCCTAAGGATCTGAGAGCCCTGCTGGGCATATACACAGGAAGGAGATCCAACATGTATTCTGGCCCCGTGCCATTGAGTGATTAACAAACTAGTAGAAGTACTTTGAAGTTGATTCTGTAGTTTACTGGTAACCAGTGTAGAGACTAAAGAACAGGAGTGATGTGTTCTGTTCTCTTGGTTCTTGTTGGCTCTAGCAGCAGCAGCGTTCTGAACAAGCTGCAGTTGCTTCACAGGTTTTGGGGAAGACCAGTTAGGAGACCATTGCAGTAGTCCAGCCTGCTGGAGATGAACACATGAATGAGTTTCTCTAGGTTCTGTCTGGACCTCTGAGACATGCTCTTTGATGAAGATGATAAAATGCTGATCTAGTCATAGCCTTCATGTGACCAGTGAAGCTCAGGTCTTTATTCCTCTGGAGCCAAGTGGAGCAGGAACCTCCATCCTATCCTTCTTATTCCCAAAGACAATAACTTCTGTCTTGTCTTAGTTAGCTGGAGGACGATTGACTGCAGAGGACCACAGTGAATTAAATTTAAACATTCCAGTATTTTAAACTTCCGTTTCTGACAATAGATACAAAACTTAAACTATTTCATGCTTTTTTGTCCTCCGAGTCCTGTAAGATTAAATCGTGCTGATTATACTTCCATTCACGTTTCTGACATCATCCATGTGAGTGGAAGAAAAGCCATTTCTGCATCTACAAAATAACACGAGCTTCAAAAGGGGATCTAATTGCTCTTGTCAACACAACTGGAGTAGAGGATGTCCTGACGTAAACATCGTCTGACTCTTCTAGAGGTCAAGTTCGCTGATAAATCAAACGTAATGTGTGGAAAATTGGGTATTGTATAAAAGGTTGTACAAAGGTGCAATCGAGCTCTTGTGATTTGTTGTTTAGATGCGACACTGACTCGGGTCAATGAGCCATAAAACCTCAAGGCTTGTTCTGTTTGTCTTCAGGCAGATCACTGAAGTTTCATTTATTTATTCATGAGGCACCTTAATGCCCCCAGCCAAGGCTGCCCAAAGTGCAGAGCATGATAAAATCATATGCATTAAAATTATAGACAGTGATAAGACCATACTAAAAACAGATGTCACAAGACAAAAAACCCCACTAAAATAATAAATTCAAAATTCACATAATGCCTAAAAATAATCAAAATAAATAAAAACATTCCAGGAATATAGCCATAAAAATAACAATTAAACCAAAAAAGTACAAAAAATATAAAGTTAACTAGATTTGTAGTATTGTTTCAGTTTAGCTTTAAAACTCCAGACAGTTCATTCATTCATTCATTCATTTATTCATTCGTTCGTTCGTTCATTCGTTTGTTCATTCGTTCATTCATTCATTCATTCATTCATATCTGGCAGATGTCATGCAAGTGAATAATGAGTATTTTTAGAGGTTAATACTGAGGCTGTGTCCTGACTCAGAACATTTGTCTCAGAATAGCCTTCAGACCATAGACTGTACTTCAGACAGACGTCACGCGGAGGTTTTCATCTGTTCCCCCTTCAATAAGAACAAATCCTAATCTTAGACATTAGGTCTCTTCAGTCCATGTAAATGAATGGAACATGGTTTGAAATGATAAAATACACTTCAGATAATTTAGTTGCATGTTCAGGTATTTATTTTTAATGTTTGTGTATCTGATGCTTTAAAGACACAACAATAATCTGCAGAAGGACAGGTGGACACCCAAAGTACATAAACAGCATAAGTGGGTGGAGATAGTTGATTCACTTGATTTAATTTAATTTATTCATGACATTATTTTAGGGTAGTTTACTATGGAAAGAAATAAAATATCACACATATTTAGATGCACGTAGTCATGATCAAATCGGTGTTGGCAGAAAAGATTTACACTGGTGATTTGAATTCTGCTTATTTGTATTTTAAATAGGTTCTGTTATTTTCTTTAGCTGTATAATATTAGTCCTATTGCAAAACGTGCATACTGACTATTTGCGTTTTATTCCATTCACCACAAACCATCACAGAGGCTAGAATCTTCTGTTTCACCACTAGAGGGCAGTGTAAGCGTGATTATTATAAGGAGGTAGATGGCTGTTGAAACTACAGGCCGGAAAGCCAAACTAAATAAATATATTATTTAAAATTTGCAAAGCAAGAATTTGGTCTAGTTCAATAGGCTATGTTGAAACTTCTATCTGATGAATATGTTTGTTTGTTTCAAATATTAAAAAAAGATAAAAAATAGTTGACAATCAAGATTGTTTGAAAAGGAGACGTAAGAACAAGTTGAAGGCCCTTCTCTCTTTCATAGAAGCTCATTAAAAGGCAAACTTATTTAGTCTAATTTGCAATTTTATTCTCTCAAATAAAAACAAGTCAAACCAAACTAAAGGCTCTCATCTCTGCAATCATTAACTTTTTTATATTTTCTGGGTTTTATTGCTCTTCATTCTTGTATACATTAAAGGGGTACTATGCAAATTTTTCATATTTAAAGTAATTTTCTTGAGCCAGCGTGTGCTGAAATGAGTCTTTACAGGGTAAATGAGATGTCACTCAGACCCCACCGCCCTTTGTTTCCTGAACAGGGAGCCTACGTCTCCTCCCTCTCCGGTCGGCTCGTGGGTCCCCGGAAGAACAAAAAAATGAACGCAATAGAGTGGAGCTAAGAGAGCTATTTTCTAATCCGTTTTGCCCCACATCCCGGATCGCTCGTGTGTTGTACTTCAGTTTAACTGAAAACTAAGGGTGGGTGTTTCGTCGACCACGCCAGTTATGCACTTTGAGATTTATCAGCTTTATAATTAGCACCACTACAAGTCAGACATCAACACGTTGCATACGTGCACCACAGCATCTTCTCTGCTCTAGCGTAGCTGCTACTTACCACATGGCCAGGTTTATGGTGGTTTTTTCCTCCTGAAGGAAGGATTTGAAGTCTGCTGAGCTTAAAGCCATTTCCCTCTGTTTTTCTCCGAGTCTGGTTCGATTGCATCACTTTTGTGAAGCGCGTTGTAGTCCTGGACTTATTTTCACACAAAACCTAAAATAACGTTTCCCCTCGTTCGAAAATAAGCGCATTGGTATTAAGATGCTTCTTTAAAATTCACTGACGTGTGAAATCCATGGCACATGACAAGCAGAATTAGAAAATAACGTTTTTATTGACTTGCATTCATTTTTTCATTCTCCCAGGGACCCGTGGTCCAGAAGTAGATGGGCATGACTTAGGCTCCTTATACTGGACTTGCAACTTCAGAGTGCCGATGTCTCCTGTTGTAAAAGTGGAGCTATCATGCCTGGTGCCGGAGTCTGCCTCTAGCACTTTTCCTGCACATTGTAGATTATGAACAGATTTAGTGATGCATCACTCCTGTAGTAACTAATGGTGGCTGGTGGAACATTTAGCTGTTAGATGAAGGTGTTAAAAAGAGAACACACAGCAAGTTTCGCTTTTTGGTTCACTAAACCGACACTAGGGGGTGCTAAAAGCAAGCCAAAACCGCCTAGTCTGAATGTTGAATGTTTGTTCTTTGAATTTTCTTTTGAACTGGCTTGTTTTTGCTTTGTTTGTGTCATCTGTTCTAGCCTTAAAACCCACTTTTTATCGGCTAGCTTTCCCCAGCATTGACACTGGCTTTTACATTTTATCATTTGTATCGCACAGTTAATTGCTTTTCTATGTTTATTTTTCTTTTTACTGATTTTTAGTCAGTATGTTGTTTTTATTTCTACTTTGGTTTTATGTCTTGTTCAGCACCTTGAGCCTCCGCTAAGGCGGTAGAAGGTGCTTTATGAATAAATAAATGGAAAGTTGAACTGAAATCTGCTAGACCATTCGCGTGCACGACATCTATCAGACATGAATTCAGTCCTGACTGCAGTGACAGATTTGTCTGCAGAGAACAAGCCTGCAGGTTTCATGGCCTCAGTCTCAGTCTTGCATGTGAGCAACAAATCACATGAGCTTGATTGTGTCTTTGCTCAAGCTTTAACACAAATTCCAAAGTGAGAATTTCTTATGTTGTGTAACATTAATTTTCTCTAAAGACTCTGAAATGTCTATAAAAGGCAAATTACTTTGTTTCACGGGTTTTCTGCAACTTTCTACTGAAATGTTTGTTCTAAAGTTTGAATAGGGTGTTTCCGTACATGATTACGTTATAATTGGTGCGTGTGAGACCAGAGTTGACGCGCGTCTCAGCTCTCCTCTTTGCGCGCACCGCCACTGGCGCGCGCACTGCTGAACTGAACCGTGCGGGTCTGACCGCTGGGAACGCTGCTCCACCATCCTGCCTCAGAAAGTTT
>NC_091748.1:41464206-41466706 GCF_043380555.1 Nothobranchius furzeri | reverse complement strand
CAGGGCTCTTAAGAAGGTGACGACCGTCCCCTAGCAGACGAGCATCATTGTCTTATGTAAGGAGATAAGGATCTGCAGATGTTTATGGCAACAGAGGCTTCTACCTCCACAGGAATGTGAGGCATGTGGGGGTGCGCGTATGCCTCAATGTAATCTGGTGTATGTTTGGGAAGGAGAGCGCTGGTGCCACCACAGGCAGACATCTGTCTGTAGCATGTTCAGTCTGTCACATAGACATGCGGCTCCTTCCTCCTGGTGCAGGAGTTGAAAGACAAACCCCTGGGGTTTGCGTCTGCACAGGGCTGTAATTAGTGGTGTGTGGGTGTGAGCGTGTGCACGTGGGGCTCACGACGGAGAGCAGTCATTAAACGGACAGCGAGGGCCTGCGGGGTGAAGCAGAGTGGGCAGCATTTGAGCGGTATCTGTGGCTCGACTGGACAACATGTGGTTCCCGTGGGCTAGCTGAAGGCTAGCCTGGCTGATGCTCTGACACTTCAACTGTTTTGGTCGCTGTCTCCATCCTGCTAAACAATCAGATTGCCCAATAAAGCAAAGACAAGGGGCTCGTAGCTCACGCCTCTACAGCAGTGGCGTAGTGCAGCTTCTGTGTCCTCTGTCTCACTCTCAGCTATGATTACATCCCTCCTGTATAAACACCTTCAGAGTGCTCATTTAGCTCATTTTGGATTGCTGGGCAAGACCCTACCATAAACCTTTGTCAGCAATCATCCATGCATGTGTTTGAACTTGTGTTCAAGTTTCCAGCAGGGCACTTACACGTTCATTTTATATAATTCATGGTTGGGGGATCAAAAGTGTGCTAGTTGTTTATTCTTCCTGCTCACTAAGTTTTTAGTATGATATTTGGAGCTGAAGCTGACAACGATGCTGCTTCAGCGTAATCCCGAGCAGAGGTAGAGAGGACGGTGTGAAGCTGCAAGCCTCGCGCTCTCTGGGCCTCCCTGCTGTTGCATAGGTCCCTCTGCCTGTCACTTTCTCCTACTGCAATGGCCCGCTCACAGTCCTCTGTATCTGTGCGTGCATCCAGGGACTGAAGAGGGCGAGGGGGGAGTTGAGGGTCAGAGAGATTTTGCCGTTTGGCGGAGAACAATACCCCTTTTGATGCATCTCGGTGCTCTTTGTTCCGTTAACGAGTACCAGTGGGCCTGTGGCAGACAGGAGGAGGGCAGGGGAGAGACAGGAACGTGGGGGAGGATGAGTGAATGTGGCGTAAGGAACTTCTCGCCGGGTACTTGTTGATTTTCTGTCAGTAGTTTACAGCGGTCGCTGCTTCCAGGTGTATTGTTGAGCGGCATTGCTTATCTTCTCAGCACTGTGAGGTAATCAGCTCAGCATCTTTGTTGACGTGGGCCTTATCTGAGCTGCAGCCACTGAGCCTCATCCTGCTTACATACAGGGAAGAGCTCTGTCCAAGACAATTTTTGAAAAACCATGCAGAGCATTTGCACTGTAGTGCTCGCTTTTACACCCGCTCTCCTCAGATCCGTCGGTAGAGACGAGTGGGATGTTAGAGCAGAGCGTTTGGGAGAGATGAAAGGGAGGACAGCTTCACGGGCTCATCATCATCCATTTAGACGCATCAGGTTTCTGCTTCCCCACACCTGTAGGCTTTTATCTGAGGGGGGTGTTTAGTAATATCATTATGGTCGAAACCAGAAAGTTGTCCTGTCAGCGCTACGGTTCAGTTTGGTGCCTGGCTGCTGCTCAGGTTTCGTTTCACCGGAGCGGCTGTGAGTTCTTCCTCCCCTCTTGTCCAGTTGTGTCTCGATGGGCTGTAACCGAGCTTTCTTAAACACGTTATTATCCTCTCACAACCTGTTCGTGTTAATGGGGATCAGAGTAGCCGCTACTCCTGAAAGACTGCAGCAGCTCTCTGCCCACGAGCTAAGCAGCAGCCACAGAAACGACGTCCAGAGGCTGCCGGCGCAGGTGCCTGCTTGTTAAAGTCCCCTAGAGTGTCCCGACAGATGCCTGTGTGTAAAGGGCATTTATTCCTATGAAATAAATCTCTCTGAGTAAGCACATGCTTCAGCCGGCGGCCCCCTGGCTGTTGCAGCATTCACGAGGGGGGGGGGGGTCAGTCTGCACATAGCTGCTGACCTCAGCCACTCCTGTGTATCAGTGTGTGTGTGTGGGGGGGGGGTTCCTGTGTCAGTGCTGTGTACATGCTCGTGCACGTGTTTATGAATGCACGTTTCCCTGAACGCTGATTATATGAAAAATCTTGGGTGTTTTTCTTTCTCGGAGCCGGTGTTCCAACGCTCCGTGCTTCCCGCCGATGCGTGCTGCTTTGGGGAAATGTGCGGCCAGATTACTACCTCACAGGCTGCCCACCTGAAGAGACGCTCCACCGCTGGAAGTGGTTGTATCGCTGCTTGTTGTGCGTTGACCTGACGGTTAACCTGAAAACGGCGTGTAGAATATCGTTATCATACTGTAAACGAGAAATTTCTCCCATCGTTTACCGTCATTTACCGTC